>NW_024871071.1:1510000-1542118 GCF_019054845.1 Dipodomys spectabilis
TAACCCTAACCCTAACCCTCTCCTTCACCCTCCCCTTCCCCCTAACCCTAACCCTAACAATAACCAAAACCCTAAACCTAACCCTAACTCTAACCCTCACCCTCACCCTCACCCTAACCCTAACCCTAACCCTCACTCTAGCACTCACGCTAAGCCTAAACCTCACTCTAACTCTAACCCTAACCCTAACCCTAACCCTAACCCTTAACCTCACCCTAATACTCATCCTAACCCTAAGCCTAACCCTAAACCTAACCCTCACCTAATCCTAACCCTAAAGCTCACCCTCAACCTAACCCTAACCCTAACCCTAACACAAAAACCTTAATGTAAGCCTCACTCTAATTCTCACCCTAATACTCAGGCTAACTCTAAACCTCAATCTCACCCTAACCCTCACCCTAACCCTTACCCTCACCCTACCCTAACCCTAACCCTAAACCTAAACCTAACCCTCACACTAAACCTAAACCTCACACTAATCCTAACTATACTACTCAACCTAACCCTCACCCAAAACCCTAAACCTAACCCTCACCCTCACCCTAACACTAAAACTAATGCTCACCCTCACCATAGCCCTCACCCTAACCCTAATCCTAAACCTAACCCTAACCCTCAGCCTAACCCTAACGTTAACCCTAACCCTCACCCTCACACTAGCCCTCACCCTAACCCTCATCCTAACCCTAAACCTAAAACTAACCCTCACCCTAAACATAACCCTCAGCCTAACCATAACCCTCACCCTACCACTAACGCTAACCCTAACCCTCACCCTAAGCATCACCCTACCACTAATGCTAACCCTAACCCTCACCCTAACCCTCAACCTAACCCTAACCCTAACCCTCACCTTCACTCTCACCCTCAGCCTAATACTAACCCTAACCCTAATCCTAAACCTAACCCTCACCCTCACCCTCACCCTAAACCTCACCCTAAACCTTACCCTCAACCTCACCCTAACCCTAACCCTAACCCTAACCCAAATCCTCACACTAACCCTAACCCTCACCCTAACCCTAACCCTAACCCTAATCCTCATCCTCAACCTCACCCTAAACTTAACCAAAACCCTAACCCTCACCCTAAACCTAAGGCTCAACCTCACCTTAAACCTAACCCTACCCCTCACCCTACCCCTTACCCTAACCCTCACCCTAACCCTAAACCTCACCCTAACCCTAAACCTTACCCTCACCCTCACACTAACCCTAACACTCACACTCACCCTCACCCTAACCCTAACCCTCACCCACACCCTAACCCTCACCCTCACCCTCACCCTCACACTAAACATCACCCTAACCCTAACCCTCACCCTAACCCTAACCCTAACCTTCACCCTAAACCTAACCGTCATCCAAACCTTCACCCCACCCTAATCCTCACCCTATCCCTAACCCTAACCCTTTCCTAAACCTAACCCACACCCTCACCCTCACCCTTATCAACACCCTCAACCTAACCCTAACCCTAACCTTGACACTCACCTTCATCCTCACCCTAACCCCAACCCTAACCCTCACCCTAACCCTAATCTGCACACTAACCCTAACCCTCACAGTCACCCTAACCCTCACCCACATCCTAAACCTCAACCTCACCTGAACACTCACCCTCACCCTAACAGGAACCCTCACCCTAAACATCACCATAACCCGAACCCTCACTCTAAACCTAATCCTAACCCTCACCCTCAACCTCACTCTCACCCTAACCCTAACCCTAACTCTCACCCTCACCCTCACACTCATCCTAACCCTAACCCTAACCCTCACATTCACCCTAAACATTATCCTCACCCTAACCCTAACCCTAAACCTAATCCTCACCCTAACCCTAACCCTTACATAACCTTAACCCTCACCCTCACTCTAGCCCTCACCCTAACCCTAACCGTATACTTATCCCTCACCCTCACCCTCACCCTCAGCCTGAGCATAACCATAACCCTAATCCTAACCCTAACCCTCACCCTCACCCTAACCCCAACCCTAACCCTAACACTAACCCTCACACTCACCCTCACCCTCACACTCACCCTAACACTAACCCTAACCCTAACCTTCACCCTGAACCTAACCCTCATCCTAACCCTAACACAAACCCTCACACTATCCCGAAACCTCACCCTAAGCCTAACCCACACCCGAACCCTCAACCTCACCCTAAACCTAACTCTAATCCTCACCCTAACCCTTACTCTAACCCTAACCCTAACTCTCCCCCTCCCCCTAGCACTCACCCTAAACCTAATCCTAACCCTAAATATAAATCTTTCCCTCCCCCTCCCGCTAACCCTCATCCTCAACCTAACCCTTACCCTAACCCTAACCCTCACCCTCACCCTCACCCTCACAATCAACTTAACACTAACCCTCACCCTCACCCTGAACCTTACCGTAACCCTAACCCTCACCCAAACCCTCACCCTCACCCTAACCCTAACACTAGCCCTAACCCTAACCCTCACCCTAACCCACAGTCTAACACTCACACTAACCCTAACCCTTACTCTAACCCTAACCCTAAACCTCACACTAACGCTAACCCTAACGCTACCCCTAATCCTAACCCTAAACCTCACCCTAATCCTCACCCTAACCCTAACCCTAAACCTTATCCTATGCCCACCCTAATTCTCACCCTAATACACACACTAACTCTAAATCTCACTCTCACCCTAACCTTCACCCTAACCCTTACCCTCACCTTACCCTAACCCTAACCCTAACCCTAAACCTAACCCTCACAATAAACCTAACCCTCACCCTAATCCTAACCCTACCACTCACCCTAAACATAACCCTCAACCTCACCCTAACCCTAACCTTAACCCTAACGCTAACCCTAACCCGCACCCTAACCCTCACACTAAACCTAAACCTCACACTAATCCTAACCCTACCACTCACCCTAAACCTCACCCAAAACCCTAACCCTAACCCTAATGCTAACCCTAATCCTCACCCTCACCCTAACCCTAATCCTAACCCAAACCCTAACCCTCACCCTAACCCTAATGTTAACCCTAACCCTCACACTCACACTAGCCCTCACCCTAACGCTAATCCTAAACCTAACCCTAACCCTAACCCTCACCCTAAACATAACCCTTAACCTAACCCTAACCCTCACCCTACCACTAACGCTAACCCTATCCCTCACCCTAACCATCACCCTACCACTAACGCTAACCCTAACCCTCACCTTAACCCTCAACCTAACCCTAACCCTAACCCTAACCCTCACCCTCATCCTCACCCTCAGCCTAATACTAACCCTAACACTAATCCTAAACCTAACCCTTGCCCTCATCCTTACCCTAAACCTCACCCTAAAACTTACCCTCAACCTCACTCTAACCCTAACACTAACAAGAACCCTAAACGGAACCCTAACCCTCATCCTAACCCTAACCCTAACCCTAACCCTCACCCTCATCCTCACCCTCAGCCTAATACTAACCCTGACACTAATCCTAAACCTAACCCTCTTCCTCACTCTCACCCTAAACCTCAACCTAAACCTTACCCTCAACCTCACCCTAACCCTAATCCTAACAATAACACTAAACCGAATCCTAACCCTCAGCCTAACCCTCAACCTAACCTTCACCCTAACCCCTCACCCTTACCCTCAGCCTCACCCTCTCCCTAAACCTAACCCTAACCCTCAACCTAACCCTAATCCTAACAAAAACCCTAACCCTAAACCTCACCCTAACCCTAACCCTAACCCTAATCCTCACCCTCACCCTCATCCTAAACTTAACCCTAACCCTAACCCTCACCCTAACCCTAAGTCTCACCCTCACCCTCACCCTCACCCTCACCCTAATCCTAACTCTCAACCTTTCCCTAACCCTAACGCTCACACTAACCTAACCCTAACCGTAAGCCTAACCCTCACACTCACCCTCACCCTCACCCTCAGCGTAACTCTAACCCTAACCCTAATCCTAACCCTAACCCTCACCCACACCTTACCCTAAGACTCAACCTAATTCTCACCCTTATACTCAGGCTAAACCTAAACCTAACCCTAACCCTAACCTTAACACTCACCTTCACCCTCACCCTAACCTTAACCCTAACCCTAATAACCCTCAACCTAACCCTAATCCTCACACAACCCTAACCCTCACCCTCACCCTCACCCTCACCCTAACCCTCACCCTCATCCTAAACTGTAACACTAACCCTAACCCTAACCCTCACCCTCACCGTCACCCTAACCCTCACCCACACCCTATCACGAACCCTCACCCTGAACATCACCATAACCCGAACCCTCACTCTAAACCAAACCCTAACCCTCACTCTCACCCTCACCCTCACCCTAACCCTAAGGCTAACCCTCACCCTCACCCTCAAACTAACCCTAACCTAACACTAACCCTCACCCTTACCCTAACCCTAAACCTAACTCTAACATTCACCCTAAACCTTTCCCTCAACCTAACCCTAACTCTAACCCTAATCCTCACACTAACCCTAATCCTCACCTTAACCCTAACCCTTACATAACCTTAAACCTCAACCTCACCCTAACCCTCACCGTAACCCTCACCCTCACCCTAGACCTCAGCTAACCCTAACCCTATACCTATCCCTCACCCTCACCCTCACTCTCAGCCTGACCATAACCATAACCCTAATCCTAACCCTAACCCTCACCCTCACCCTAACCCCAACCCTAACCCTAACACTAACCCTCACCCTCACCCTCACCCTCACATTCACCCTAACACTAACCCTAACCCTAACCTTCACCCTCACCCTAACCCTCATCCTAACCCTAACCCAAACCCTCACACTAACCCTAACCCTCACCCTAAACCTAACCCTAATCCTCAACCTAAACCTTACCCTAAACCTAACCCTCCCTCTCCCCCTAGCACTCACCCTAAACCTAATCCTAACTCTAAACATAAACCTCTCCCTCCCCCTCCCTCTAACACTCACCCTGACCCTAACCCTTACCCTAACCCTAACCCTCACCCTCACCATAAACCGTAACCCCAACCCTAACACTAACCCTCACCCTCACCCTCACCCTCACCCTCACATTCACCATAACACTAACCCTAACCCTAACCTTCACCCTCACCCTAACCCTCATTCTAACCCTAACCCAAACCCTCACACTAACCCTAAACCTCATCCTAAACCTAACCCACACCCAAACCCTAACACTCACCCTAAACCTAACCCTAATCCTCAACCTAAACATTAACCTAAACCTAACCCTCCCCCTCCCCATAGCACTCACCCTAAACCTAATCTTAACTCTAAACATAAACCTCTCCCTCCCCCTCCCACTAACACTCACCCTCACCCTAACCCTTCCCCTAACCCTAACCCTCACCTTCACCCTCATCCTCATAATCACCCTAACATTAACCCTCACCCTCACCCTAACCCTTATCCTAAGCCTAACCCTCACCCTAACCCTGACACTAACACTCACACTAACCCTAACCCTCACTCTAAACCTTACCCCAACCCTCACCCTAACCCTAACCCTAACCCTAAACCTAAACCTCACCCTAACCCTAACCCTAACCCTAAACCTTGCCCTAAGCCCACCCTAATTCTCACCCTAATACTCACACTAACTCTAAACCTCACTCTCACCCTAACCCTCACCCTAATCCTTAACCTCACCCTACCCTAACCCTAACCCTAAAACTAACCCCCAAACTAAACCTAACCCTCACCCTAATTCTAACCCTACCACTAACCCTAACCCTCACCGTAAACCCTAACCCTAACGCTCACCCTAACCCTAACCCTAAACCTAACCCTCATCCACCCCCTAACCCTCACCCTCAACTGAACCCGAATCCTCACCCTCACCATAACCCTAACCCTCACCCTAACCCTAACCCTAATCTTCACCCTCCCCCTCCCCCTAAACTTAACCATAACCCTAAGGCTCACCCTAACCCTAAGGCTCACCTGCACCCTAACCCAAAACCTACCCCTCACCGTAACCCCCACCGTAACCCTAAACCTCACCCTTACCCTAAAACTAACCCTCAACCTCACCCTCACCCTAACCCTAACCCTCACACTCACCCTCACCCTAACCCTAACCCTCACCCATACCCTAACCCTCACCCTCACCCTCACCCTCACCCTCACCCTAACCCTCACCCTCATGCTAAACATCACCATAACCCTAACCCACACCCTAACCCTAACCCTAACCTTCACCCTAAACCTAACCCTCACCCAAACCCTCACCCTCACCCTAATCCTCACCCTAATCCTAACCCTAACCCTTTCCTAACCCAAACCCACACCCTCACCCTAACCCACACCCTCAACCTAACCCTAACCCTAACCCTAACACTCACCTTCACTCTCACCCTAACCCTAATAATAACCCTCACCCTCACCCTCACCCACATCCTCACCCTATCCGTAAACCTAACAATAACCCTAAACCAAACCCTAACCCTCAACCTAACCCTAAACTTAACCCTAATCCTAACCCTATCCATCACCCTAACCCTAACCCTAACCCTCACAGTCACCCTCACCCTCACCCACACCCTAACCCTAACCCTAACCTCATCCTAACGCTAAACCTAACAATAACCCTAACCCTAAACCTCACCCTAACCCTAACGCTAACCCGAACCCTCACCCTCACCCTCAACCTCACCCTAAACTTAACCCTAACCCTAACCCTAACGCTCACCCTCACCCTAACCCTAACCCTACACCTCACACTAACACTAACCCTCACCCTAACCCTAACGCTAACCCTCACCCTCATCCTCACCCTCACCCTAACCCTAAACCTAACCCTCACCCTAACCCTAACCCTAACCGTCACCATAACCCTAACTCTCACCCTAAACCTAACCCTATGCCTCACCCTCACCCACACCCTAACCCTAACCGTAACCCTCACCCTAACTCTAACCCTTACCTTAATGCTAAACCTAACCCTCACCCTTACCCTAACCCTCACCCTAACCCTTACCCTCAACCTAACCATAACCCTAACTCTAACCCTAACCCTAAACCTAACCCTCACACGAAACCTAACCCTCACCCTATCTCGAACCCTACCCCTCAGCGTAACTCTCAACCTAACCCTAAACCTCACCCTAACACTCACACTAACCCTAACCCTAACCCTAAACCTAACCCTAATCTTAACCCTAACCATTAACCTCACCCTCACCCTAACTCTAAACGTAACCCTAAACCTAACCCTAACCCTTACCCTAACCTTAACCCTGACCCTCACCCTAACCCTAACCATAATCCTATCATTCACCCTAACCCTCACCCTCACACTAAACCTATCCCTCACCCTAACCCTAAACCTACTCCTCAGCCTAACCTTCACCCTAACCCTAAACCTCTCAATAACCCTAACCCTAGCCCTAACTCTCACCCTCACCCTAACCCTAACCATAACCCTAAAATTCACCCTAAACCTTATCCTCACCCTAACCCTAACCCTAATCCTCATATTAACCCTAACCCTCACCCTAACCCTAACCCTCACCCTAACCCTCACCCTCACCCTAATCCTCACCCTAACCCTCACCCTCACCTTAGCCCTCACCCTAACCCTATATATATCCCTCACCCTAACCCTCACCCTCAGCCTAACCATAACCGTAACCCTAATCCTAACCCTAACCCTAACACTAAAACTAACCCTCACCCTCACCCTCACCCTCAGACTCACCCTAACACTAACTCTAACCCTAACCTTCACCCTCACCCTAACCCTCATCCTAACCCTAACCCAAACCCTCAACTAACTCTAAACCTCACCCTAACCCTCACCCTCACCCTCACCCACACCCTCACCCTAACCGTAACCCTAACAATAACCCTAAACCGAACCCTAACCCTCAACCTAACCCTAACCCTTACCCTAATCCTAACCCTATGCCTCACCCTAACCCTAACCCTCACCCTCACACTCACCCTCACCCTAAACCTCACCCTAATCCTCACCCTCACCCACACCCTAACCCTATCCGTACACCTAACAATAACCCTAAACCGAACCCTAACCCTCAACCTAACCCTAAACTTAACCCTAATCAAACCTATCCCTCACCCAAACCCTAACCTTAACCCTCACCCTCACCCTCACCCTCACCCTCACCCACACCCTAAACCTAACCCTAACCCTCACCTTCACCCTCAACCTCACCCTAACCCTAAACCTAACCTCATCCTAACCCTAACCCTAACAATAACCCTAACCCTAAACCTCACCCTAACCCTCACTCTAACACTCAAGCTAACCCTAATCCTCACTCTAACACTAACCCTAACACTCAACTTAACCATAAACCTAACGCTAACCCTAACCCTAAACCTAAACCTCACCCTAATCCTCACCTTAACCCTAACCCTAACTCTAACCCTAAACCTAACCCTCTCCCTAATCTTAATCCTAACCCTCAACCTCACCCTAACCCTAACCCTAACCCTAAACCTTACCCTAAGCCCACCCTAATTCTCACCCTAACACTCACACTAACTCTAAACCTCACTCTCACCCTTAGCTCACCCTAACACTTAACCTCACCCTAACCTTACCCTAACCCTAACCTTAAAACTATCCCTCACACTAAACCTAACCCTCACCTTAATCCTAACCCTACCACTCACCCTGACCATCACCCTAAAACCTAACCCTAAACTTCACCCTAACCCTAGAACTAACCCTAACCCTCATCCACCCCCTAACCCTCACCCGAAGCCTCATCCTCACCCTCACCCTCACCCTCACCCTAACCCTCACCCTAATCCTAACCATCACACTCACATTAACCCTCACTCTAACACTCACGCTAACCCTAACCCTTACCATAACCTTAACCCTCCCCTTCCCCCTAGCCCTCACCCTAAACTTAATCCTAACCCTAAACATAACCCTCTCCCTCCCCCTCCTCCTAACCCTCACCCTCACCCTAAGCCTAACCCTAACCATAACCCTCCCCCTAACCCTAACTCTAACACTCACGCTAACCCTAATCCTCATTCTAACCCTAACCCTAACCCTAACCCTAAACCTCACCCTAATCCTCACCTTAACCCTAACCCTAACCCTAACCCTAAACCTAACCCTCTCCCTAATCCTAAACCTAACCCTCAACCTCACCCTAACCCTAACCCTAACCCTAAACCTTACCATAAGCCCACCCTAATTCTCACCCTAATACTCACACTAATTCTAAGCCTCACTCTCACCCTAACCCTAACCCTAACCCTTACCCTCACCCTACCCTAACCCTAACCCTAAAACTATCCCTCACACTAAACCTAACCCTCACCTTAATCCTAACCCTACCACTCACCCTAACACTCACCCTAAACCCTAACCCTAAGCCGCACCCTAACCCTAACCCTAACCCTAACCCTAACCCTCATCCACCACCTAACCCTCACCGGAACCCTCACCCTCACTCTCACCCTCACCCTAACCCTAACCCTAACCCTCAACCTAACCCTAACCCTAACGCTAACCCTCAACCTAAACATAAACCTAAACCTCACCCTAACCCTCACCCTAACGCTAACCCTAACCCTCACCCTCACCCTAGCCCTCACCCTAACTCTAATACTAACCCTAACCCTAAACCTAACCCTAACCCTCCCCCTAAACATTACCCTCAACCTCACCCTAACCCTAATGATAACCTTAACCCTCACCCAAACCCTAACCCGAACCCTAACCCTCACCCTCATCTAACCCTCACCCTACCCTAACCCTAACCCTAACTCTCACCCTCACCCTCACCCTCAGCCTAAACCTAACCCTAACCCTAAACGTAAACCTAACCCCCACACTCACCCTCACCCAAAACCTCACCCTAACCCTCACCCTCACCCTCACCTTAAACCTAACCCTAAAAATAACCCTAAATCGAAACCTAACCCTAAACCTAACCCTATCCCTCACCCTAACCCAACCCTAACCCTCACCCTTAACCTCACCCTCACCCACACCGTAACCCTAACCCTCACCCTCACCCTCACCCTCACCGTAACCCTAACCCTAACCCTCATCCTAACCCTAACCCTAACAATAACCCTAAACCTAACCCTCACCCTAACCCTAACCCTAACTCTCACCCTCAACCTCACCCTAACCTTAACCCTAACCCTAACCCTCACCCTAACCCTAACACTCACCCTCACCCTAACCCTAACCCTATACCTCACCGTAACCCTCACCCTAACCCTAAACCTAACCCTCACCCTCACCCTAACCCTGAACCTAACCCTAACGCTAACCCTCTCCCTCACACTAACCCTCAGCCTAACCCTTACCCTCTCGCTCACCCTAACCCTCACACTAACCCTAACACTCACCCAAACCCTAACGCTAACCCATACCCTCACCCTCACCCTCAGCCTAACGTTAACCCAAACCCTAATCCTAAACCTAACCGTCAACCTGACCCTCACCCTCACCCTAACAATAAACCTAACCCTCACCCTCACCCTCACCCTAACCATCACTTTCACCCTCATCCTAACACTAACCCTAAACCTAATCTTCCCCCTAATCCTAACCCTCACCCTAACCCTAACCCTCACCCTCACCCCCAACCTAACCCTAACCCTAACCCTCAACCTAACTCTAACCCTTACCCTAATGCTAAACCTACCCTTCACCCTCACCCTAAACCTCACCCTAACCCTTACCCTCACCCTAACCATAACCCTAACCCTAACCCTAACCATAAACCTAACCCTCACCCTTAATCTAACCCTCACCCTAACCCTAACCCTACCCCTCAGCCTAACCCTCAACCTAACCCTAAACTTCACCCTAACCCTCACAATAACCCTAACCCTAACCCTAACCCTCAACCACACCCTCACCCTAACTCTAAACGTAACCCTAAACCTAACCCTAATCCTCACCCTAAACCTAACCCTAACCCTAACCCTGACCCTCACCCTAACCCAAACCATAACCCTATCGCTCACCCTAACCCTCATCCTCACACTAAACCTATCCCTCACCCTAACCCTGACCCTACTCCTCAGCCTAACCTTCACCCTAACAAATAACCTAACCCTAAACCTCTCACTAACCCTAATCCTAACCCTAACCCTCAATCACACCCTCACCCTAACTCTAAACGTAACCCTAACCTTAACCCTAATCCTAACCCTATCCCTCACCCTAACACTAACCCTAACCCACACCCTCACCCTCACATTCACCCACAACCTAACCCTAACCCTAACACTCACCCTCACCCACACCCTCACCCTAACCCTAACCCTAAACCTAACCTTAACCCTAACACTCACCCTCAACCTCACCCTAACATTAACCTTACCCTAACCTTCACGCTGACCCTAAGCCTCACCCTAATGCTGAACCTAACCCTAATGCTAACCCTAACCCTCACCCTAACCCTCAGCCTAAACCTTACCCTCACGCTCACCCTAACCCTCACACTAACCCTAACCATAACCCTCAACCTAACCCTCACCCTCACCCTCACCCTCACCCTCAACCTCAACCTAACCATCACTTTCACCCTCAACCTAACACTATCCCTAACCTTAACCGTCAACGTAACCCTAACCCTCCCCTGACCCTAACCCTATGCCTCACCCTCAACCTCACCCTAACCCTAACCCTAAAAATAACCCTAAACCGAAACCTAACCCTCACCCTAACCCTAAACCTAACCCTATCCCTCACCCTAACCCTAACCCTAACCCTCACTCTTACCCTCACCCTCACCCACACCCACACCATAACCCTAACCCTCCCCCCCTCCCCCTCCCCCTAACCCTAACCCTAACGCTCATCCTAACCCTAACCCTAACAATAACCCTAAACCTAACCCTCACCCTAACCCTAACCCTCACCCTCAACCTCACCCTAACCTTAACCCTAACCCTAACCCTCACCCTAACCCTAACGCTCACCCTCAACCTAACCCTAACCCTACACCTCACCGTAACCCTCACCCTAACCCTAAACCTAACCCTAACCTTCACCCTAACCCTGAACCTAACCCTAACGCTAACCCTATCCCTCACACTAACCCTCAGCCTAACCCTTACCCTCACGCTCACCCTAACCCTCACACTAAACCTAACCCTCACCGTAACCTTAAACCTACCCCTCAGCCTAACCCTCAACCTAACCCTAAACTTCTCCCTAACCCTCACACTAACCCTAACCCTAACCCTAATCCTAAACCTAACCCTCAACCACACCCTCACCCTAACTCTAAACGTAACCCTAAACCTAACCCTAATCCTCACCTTAAACCTAACCCTAACCCTAATCCTGACCCTCACCCTAACCCAAACCATAACCCTATCCTTCATCCTCACACTAAACCTATCCCTCACCCTAACCCTGCCCCTACTCCTCAGCCTAACCTTCACCTTAACCCTAAACCTAACCCTAAACCTCTCACTAATCCTAACCCTAACCCTAACATTCACCCTAAACCTTATCCTCACCCTAACCCTCAACCTAACCCTAACCCTAACCCTAATCCTAACCCTATCCCTCAACCTAACACTAACCCTAACCCTCACCCTCACCCTCACCAACACCCTAACCCTAGCCCTAACACTCACCCTGACCCTCACCCTCACCCTAACCCTAACCATAACTCTAACATTCACCCTAAACCTTATCCTCACCCTAACCCTAACCCTAGTCCTCACACTTACCCTAACCCTCACCCTAACCCTAAACCTCACTCTAACCCTCACCCTCACCCTAATCCTCACCCTACCCCTAACTCTTATGTAACCTTAACCCTCAACCTCACCCTAAACCTCACCCTAACACTCACCCTAACCCAAGCCCTCACCCAAGCCCTCACCCTAACCCTAAACCTATACCTATCCCTCACCCTCACCCTCACGCTCATCCTAACCATAACCATAACCCTCATCTGAACCCTAACCCTCACCCTCACCCTAACCCTAACCCTCACCCTCAACCTCACCCTAACCTTAACCCTAACCCTAACCCTCACCCTAACCCTAACGCTCACCCTCACCCTAACCCTAACCCTACATCTCACCGTAACCTTCACCCTAACCCTAAACCTAACCCTCACCTTCACCCTAACCCTGAACCTAACCCTAACGCTAACCCTATCCCTCACACTAACCCTCAGCCTAACCCTTACCCTCATGCTCACCCTAACCCTCACACTAAACCTAACCCTCACCCTAACCCTAAACCTACCCCTCAGCCTAACCCTCAACCTAACCCTAAACTTCTCCCTAACCCTCACACTAACCCTAACCCTAACCCTAATCCTAAACCTAACCCTCAACCACACCCTCACCCTAAATCTAAACGTAACCCTAAACCTAACCCTAATCCTCACCTTAAACCTAACCCTAACCCTAACCCTGACCCTCACCCTAACCCAAACCATAACCCTATCCCTCATCCTCACACTAAACCTATCCCTCACCCTAACCCTGCCCCTACTCCTCGGCCTAACCTTCACCTTAACCCTAAACCTAACCCTAAACCTCTCACTAATCCTAACCCTAACATTCACCCTAAACCTTATCCTCACCCTAACCCTCAACTTAACCCTAACCCTAACCCTAATCCTAACCCTATCCCTCAACCTAACACTAACCCTAACCCTCACCCTCACCCTCACCAACACCCTAACCCTAGCCCTAACACTCACCCTGACCCTCACCCTCACCCTAACCCTAACCATAACTCTAACATTCACCCTAAACCTTATCCTCACCCTAACCCTAACCCTAGTCCTCACACTTACCCTAACCCTCACCCTAACCCTAAACCTCACTCTAACCCTCACCCTCACCCTAATCCTCACCCTAACCCTAACTCTTATGTAACCTTAACCCTCAACCTCACCCTAAACCTCACCCTAACACTCACCTTAACCCTCACCCTCACCCAAGCCCTCACCCTAACCCTAAACCTATACCTATCCCTCACCTTCACCCTCACGCTCATCCTAACCATAACCATAACCCTCATCCGAACCCTAACCCTCACCCTCACCCTAAGCCTTACCCTAACCCTAACACTAACCCTCACCCTCACCCTCACACTCACACTCACCCTAACACTAAAACTAACCTTCACCATCACCCTAACCCTCATCCTAACCCTAACCCAAACCCTCACCCTCACCCTAACCCTCACCCTAACCCTAACCCTAATCCTCACCCTCCCCATCACCCTAAACTTAACCCTTACCCTATCCCTCACCCTAAACCGAAGGCTCACCCTCACCCTAACCCTAACCCTACCCTCACCCTAACCCTCACCCTAACCCTAATCTTCACCCTAACTCCTAACCTAACCCTACCCTCACCCTAAACCTAACCCTCACACTCACCCTCACCCTAACCCTAACCCTCACCCACACCCTAACCCTCACCCTCACCCGAACCCTCATCCTCACCCTAACCCTCACCCTCACGCTAAACATCACCCTAACACTAACCCTCACCCTACCCTAACCCTAAACTTCACCCTAAACCTAAACCTCACCCAAACCCTCACCCTCAACCTAATCCTCACCCTAACCCTAACCCTAAACCTACTCCTCAGCCTAACCTTCACCCTAACCCTAAACCTCTCACTAACCCTAACCCAAAACCTAAGCCTAACCCTCACCCTCACCCTAACCCTAACCATAACCCTAACATTCACCCTAAACTTTATCCTCACCCTAAACCTAACCCTAATCCGCACACTAACCCTAACCCTCACCCTAACCCTCACCCTCAACCTAACCCTCACCCTCACGCTAATCCTCACCCTAACCCTAACCATTATGTAACCTTAACCCTCAACCTCACCCTAACACTCACCTTAAACCTCACCCTAACCCTCACCCTCACCCTAGCCCTCACCCTAACCCTATACCTATCCCTCTCCCTTACCCTCACCCTTGCCCTAACCATAACTGTAACCCTAATCCTAACCCTAACTGTAACCCTAATCCTAACCCTAACCCTAACCCTAACACTAACACTAACCCTCACACTCACCCTCACCCTCAGACTCACCCTAACACTAACTCTAACCCTAACGTTCACCATCACCCTAACCCTCATCCTATACCTAACCCAAACCCTCACACTAACCCTAAACCTCACCCTAACCCTAACCCGAACCCTAACCTTAACCCTCACCCTCACCCTAACCCTCACTCTAACACTCACACTAACCCTAATCCTCACACTAACTTTAACCCTAACCCTCACTCTAACACTCACGCTAACCCTAATCTTTACCCTAACCTTAACCCTCCCACTCCCCCTAGCCCTCACCCTAAACTTAACCCTAACCCTAAACATAACCCTCTCCCTAACCCTCTGCCTAACCCTCACCCTCACCCTAATCCTAACCCTAACCCTAACCCTCACCCTAACCCTCACTCTAACACTCATGCTAACCCTAATCCTCACTCTAAACCTAACCTTAACTCTCACCCTAACCCTAACCCAAACTCTAACCCTAAACCTAATCCTCACCCTAATCCTCACCCTAACCCTAACCCTAACCCTAAACCTTGCCCTAAGCCCACCCTAATTCCACCCTAATTCTCACACTAACTCTAAACCTCACTCTCACCCTAACCCTCACCCTAACCCTTACACTCACCCTACCCTAACCCTAACCCTAAACCTAAAACTAACCCTCACACTCAACCTAACCCTCACCCTAATTCTAACCCTACCACTCACCCTAACCCTCACCGGAAACCCTAAACCTAACCCTCACCCTAACCCTAACCCTAACCCTAACGCTCATCCACCTCCTCACCCTCACCCTTAGCCTAACCCTAACAATAACCCTAACCCTAACCCTCACGCTAACCCTAACCCTAATCCTAACCCTCACCCAAACCCTAACCCTCACCCTCACCCGAACCCTCACCCTCACCCTAAACCTCACCCTCAGCGAAGCATCACCTTAACCCTAATCCTCACCGGAAACCTAACCCTAACCTTCAACCTAAACCTAACCCTCACCCAAATCCTCACCCTCACCCTAATCCTCACTCTAACCCTAACCCTAAGCCTTTCCTAACCCAAACCCAAAACCTCACCCTCACCCTCACCCTAACCCTATACCTCACCGTAACCCTCACCTTAACCCTAAACCTAACCCTCACCCTCACCCTAACCCTGAACCTAACCCTAACGCTAACCCTATCCCTCACGCTAACCCTCAGCCTAACCCTTACCCTCAGGCTCACCCTAACCCTCACACTAACCCTAACTCTCACCCGAACCCTAACGCTAACCCATACCCTCACCCTCACCCTAAGCCTAACGCTAACCCAAACCCTAATCCTAACCCTAACTGTCAACCTCACCCTCACCCTCACCCTAACCCTAAACCTAACCCTCACCCTCACCCTCACCCTCACCCTAACCATCACTTTCACCCTCATCCTAACACTAACCCTAAACCGAACCGTCCACCTAACCCTAACCCTCACCCTAACCCTAAACCTCACCCTCACCCCCAACCTAACCCTAACCCTAACCCTCAACTTAACACTAACCCTTACCCTAATGCTAAACCTACACCTCACCCTCACCCTAAACCTCATCCTAACCCTTACCCTCACCCTAACCCTAACCCTAACCCTAACCCTAAACCTAACCCTCACACTAAACCTAACCCTCACCCTAACCCTCAGCCTAACTCTCAACCTAAACCTAAACCTCACCCTAACCCTCACACTAACCCTAACCCTAACCCTAACCCTCAACCACACCCTCAAGCTAACTCTAAACCTAACCCTAAAACTAACCCTAATTCTCACCCTAAACCTAACCGCAACCCTAACCCTCACTCTCAACCTAACCCTCACACTAACCCTAACCCTAAACCTAACCCTCACTCTAACCCTCACCCTAACCCTAACCCTAACCCTAACCCTAAACCTCACCCTACCCCTCACTCTAACCCTAACCCTAACCCTAAACCTAACCCTAAACCACAGCCAACCCTCACCCTAACCCTAACCCTAACCCTCACCCTCACCCTCACCCTAACACTCACCCTAACCCTTACCCTCACCCTAACTCTAACTCTAAACCTAACCCTAACCTCACAATAACCCTAACCTTAACCCTAAACCTACCCCTCAACCTAACCATCATCCTAACCCTAAACCTCACCCTTACCCTTACCCTCACCCTCACCATAACCCTAACCTTCACCCTAACCCTAACCTTAACCCTATCCCTAACCCTCACACTCACCCTAACTCTAACCGAAATCCTCACCCTAACCCTGACCCTGACCTTCACACTCATCCTAACTCTAACCCTAACCCTAACCCTAACCCTAACCCCAACCTTAACTCTCACATTTACCCTAACCCTAAGCCTAACACTAACCCTGACGCTCATCCTTAACCTAACCCTAACCCTAACCCTCACCATCACCCTCACCCTCACCCTAAACCTAACCTTAACAATAACCCTAATGCTAACCCTAACCCTAACTCTATCCCTCACCCTGACACTAAACCTCACCCTAAACCTAACCCTCAGACTAACCCTAAACCTAACACTGACCCTAACCTTTACCCTAACCCTCACCCTAACACTCACACTAACCCGCACCCTCACCCTCACACTAACCCTAACCCTCAAACTAACCCTAACCCTAACGCTTACACTAACCTAACCCTAACCATTACTCTAACCCTCACACTCACCCTCACCCTCACCCTCAGCCTAACTGTAAACCTAACCCTAATCCTAACCCTAACCCTCACCCTCACCCTAATCCTAAACCTCACCCTCACCCTGACCCTCACCCTCAGCCTCACCCTAACCCTAACCCTCACACTCACCCTAACCCTAACCCTAACCCTGACCCTCACCCTCAGCCTAATCCTTAACCTCACCCTAACCCTAACCCTAACCCTAACCCTCACCCTAAACCTCACCCTAACCCTTACCCTAACCCTAACCCTAACCCTAACCCTCAAGCTAACCCTAACCCTAACCCGAATTCTAAACCTCATTCTACCCCTCACCCTAACCCTAACCGTAAACCTAACCATACCCCTCAACCTAACCCTCACCCTCACCCTAATCCTAACCCTAACCCTCACCCTAACCCTAACCCTAACCCTAACCCTAACCCTAACCCTAACCCTAACCCCTCAACCTAACCCTCACCCTCACCCTAATCCTAACCCTAACCCTCACCCTACCCTAACACTCACCCTCACCCTCACCCTTACTCTAATTCTAACCCTAACCCTAACCTGAACCCTCACCCTCACACTAACCCTAACCCTCAAACTAATCCTAACCCTAACGCGCACACTAACCTAACCCTATCCATTACCTTAACCCTCACACTCACCCTCACCCTCACCCTCAGCCTAACTCTAACACTAACCCTAATCCTAACCCTAAACCTCACCCTCGCCCTCACCCTCACCCTAACCCTAACCCTCACCCTCACAGTCACCCTAACCCTAACCCTAGCCCTCACTGTAACCCTAACCCTCACCCGTACACTCACCCTCACCCTACCCGTAACCCTCACCCTAACACTCACCCTAACCCTAACCCTAAAACTCACCCTCACCCTAACTCTAACCGTAACCCTAACCCTCACACCAAACCTCACCCTAACTCTCAGGCTAACCCTAACCCTCACCCTAACACTCACCCTAACCCTTACCCTCATCCTCACTCTCACCCTCAGCTTAACCCTAACCCTCACCCTCACCCTAAACCTAACCCTCACCCTCTCCCTAACCATAACCCTAACCCTGACCTTAACCCTCACCCTAACACTCACGCTAACCCTAACCCTCACTCTCACCCTAACCCTCACCCTCACTCTCACCCTCACCCTCATCCTAACCCTCACCCTAACCCGAACACTCACCCTCACCATCTCCATTACTCTAACTCTTACCCTAACCCTAACACTCAAGGTAAGCCTAACCTTAACACTCACACTAACCTAAACCTAACCCTAACCCTTACCCTCATCCTCACCCTCACCCTCAGCCTAACTCTAAGCCTAACCCTAATCCTAACCCAAACCCTCACCCTCACCCTAACCCTAAGCCTCACACTCACACTCACCCTCACCCTGAACCTCACCCTAAACTTCACCCTCACCCTCACCCTAACCCTATCGCTCACCCTAACGCTCACCCTAACCCTAATGCTAACCCTAACACTCACCCTCAACCTCACTCTGACCCTAACACTTAACCTCACCCTAACCCTAACCGCAACCCTAACCCTCACTCTCAACCTAACCCTCACCCTAACCCTAACCCTAACCCGCACTCTAACCCTCACCCTAACCCTAAACCTAACTCAAACCCTAAACCTCAGACTACCCCTCACCCTAATGCTAACATTAACCGTAACCCTAACCCTACCACTCAACCTAACCCTCACCCTAACCCTAACCCTAACCCTCACCCTCAACCTAACCCTTACCCTCACCCTAACCCTATCCCTAACCCTATCGCTCACACTAACCCTAACCCTAACACTAACCCTAGACCTCAACCTAACCCTCATCCTAACCCTAATCCTAACCCTCACCTTAAACCTAACCCTAACAATAAACTTAACCCTAACCATAACCCTAACTCTAACCCTCACCCTCACACTAACCCTAACCCTAACCCTAACCCTAACCCTAAAGCTAACCCTAACCCTAAACCTCCCCCTCCCCCTCACACTAACCCTAACTCTAACCCTAACCCTAACCCTCACCCTCACCCTCACCCTAACCCTCACCCTAACCCTTACCCTCACCCTAACCCTAACGCTAAACCTAATCCTAACCCTCACAATAACCCTAACACTAATCCTAAACCTACCCCTCAACCTAACCATCATCCTAACCCTAAACCTCACCCTCACCCTCACCCTAACCCTAACGCTAAACCTAATCCTAACCCTCACAATAACCCTAACACTAATCCTAAACCTACCCCTCAACCTAACCATCATCCTAACCCTAAACCTCACCCTCACTCTCACCCTAACCCTAATCCTAACCCTAAACCTACCCCTCAACCTAACCCTCATCCTAACCCTAACCCTAACCTTCACCCTAACCCTAACTCTAACCCTCACCCTCACACTAACCCTAACCCTAAACCTAACCCTCACCCTAACCCTAACCTTACACTGAGACTAACCCTCACCCTAACACTCACTCTGACGCTAACCTCACTCTCACCCTCACCCTCAGCCTAACCCTAACGCTAAAACTCACCCTACCCTAACACTCACCCTCACCCTCACCCTAACTCTAATTCAAACACTAAGCCTAACCCGCATCCTCACTCTCACACAAACCCTAACCCTCAAACTAACACTAACCCTAACGCTCACACTAATCTAACCTTAACCTTAACAATTGCCCTAACCCTCACCCTCACCCTCACCCTCAGCCTAACTCTAACCCTAACCCTAATCCTAACCCTAACCCTCACTCTCACCCTACCAGTAAACCTCACCCTCACCCTCACCCTCACCCTAACCCTAACCCTCACCCTCACCCTAACCCTAACACTAACCCTCACCCTACCCCTCACCCTAAGCCTAATCATACCCCTATCCTTCACGCTCACACTCTGACTAACCCTAACCCTCACCCTAAACCTAACCCTAACCCTCACCCTCACCCTCACTCTCAACCTCACCCTAACCATAACCCAAACAATAACCCTAACATTAACCTTAACCCTCACCTTAACCCCAACCCTAACCCTCAACCTAACCGTAAACCTAAACCTAACCCTCAGCCTCACCCTAACCCTAACCCTAAACCTAACCCTAACCCTAACCCTCACCCTAAACCTAAGCGTAACCCTAACCCTCACCCTCACCCTGACTCTCACCCTCACCCTCTGCCTAACCGTAACTCTAACACTAACCATAACCCTCACCCTCAACCTCACCCTCAGCCTAACCCTAACCCTAACCCTCATCCTAACCCTAACCCTCACCCTCACCCTCACCCTAACTCTAACCCTAACCCTAACCCCAAGCCTAACCCTTACCCTAACCCTAACGTTAACCCTCACCGTCACCCTAAATCTAACCCTAAACCTTACCATCACCCTAAACCTCACCCTAACACTCACCCTAACCCTAATCCTCACCCTAAACCTAACCCTCACACTAACACTTACCCTCACCCTAACCCTCACACTCACCCTAACCCTAACCCTCACCCTAACCCTAATGCTAACCATAACCCCCACCCTCACCCTAACTCTGACCCTAACCCTTAACCTCACCCTAGCCCTAACCACAATCCTAACTCTCACTCTCAACCTAAACCTCACACTAAACCTAACCCTAAACCTAACCCTAACCCTAACCCTCACCCTCATCCTCACACTAACCCTCAGCCTAAACCTAATCCTAACCCTAATCCTAACCCCAACCCTCACCCTCACCCTCACCCTAACCCTAACCCTAACCCTCACCCTCACCCTAACCCTCACCCTCACCCTCACACTCACCCTAACCCAAACCCTAAATCTCACCCTAACCCTAAACCTAACCCTGACCCTAACCCTCATCCTAACCCTCACCCCAACACTCACGCTAACCCTCACCCTCACTCTCACCCTAACCCTCATCCGCACCCTCACCCTCACCCTAACCCTCATCCTAACCTTTACCCTTACCCTAACCCTAACCCTCACCCTAACCCTAACCTTAACCCTCACCCTCACCCTCACCCTCTGCCTAACCCTAAATCTAACCCTAATGCTAACCGTAACCCTCACCCTCACCCTCAACATAACCCTCAGCCTAACCCTAACCTTAACCCTAACCCTCACCCTCACCCTCACCCACATCCTCAGCCTAACCCTAACCTTAACCCTAACCCTCACCCTAACCCTAACCATAACCCTCTTCCTCACCCTAACCTTAACCCTAAACCTAACCCTAACCCTAACACTCACCCTCAATCTAACCCTAACCCTAACCCTCACCCTAACCCTGACCCTCACCATCACACTCAACCTAACTCTAACCCTAACCCTAACCCTATTCCTTAACCTCACCCTCACCCTAACCCTAACCCTCAACCCAACCCTATCCGTAACCCTCACACTAACCTAACCATAACACTAAACCTAACCCTAACCCTCACCCTCACCCTCACTCTCAGCCTAACCCTAATCCTAAAATTAACCCTCACCCTCACCCTCACCCTCAGCCTCACAGTCACCCTAAGCCTAAGCCTAAGCCTAACCCTCACCCTAACCCTAAACCTCACCCTAACCCTAACCCTCACCCTAAACCTCACTCTAACACTCACGCTAACACTAACCCTAACCCTAACCCTCACTCTAACCCTTAACCTCCACCCTAACCCTAACCCTAACCCTCACCCTCAGCCTCACCCTCTGCCTCACCCTAACTCTAAACCTAATGCTATCCCTAACTCTCACCCTCACTCTCACCTTAACCCTCAGCCGAACCCTAAACGTGACCCTCATCCTAACACTAACCCTCACCCTCACACTAACTCTCACCCTCACCCTAACCCTAACCCTCACCCTAACCCTAACCCTCACCCTAACCCTAACCCTCACCCTAACCCTCACTCTAAGCCTAACCATAACCCTAACACTCACCCTCACCCTCTGACTAACCCTAACCCTCACCCTAACCCTAACCCTAGCCCTCACCCTCACCCTCACTCTTACCCTGACCCTAACCCTAACTCTAACAATAACCCTAACCCAAACACTAAGCCTCATGCTAACCCCAACCGTAACCCTAACCGTCAACCTAACCCTAAACCTTAACCTAACCCTCACCCTCACCCTAACCCTAACCCTAACCCTAACCCTCACCCTAACCCTATCCAGAACCCTAACCCTCACCCTCACCCTCACCCTATCCCTAACCCTAACAGTAACCCACACACTGACCCTAAACTTCAACCTTACCCTCACCCTTAACCTCACCCTAACCCAAAAACTCAACCTAACCTTCACCCTAACCCTACTGCTAACCCTAACCCTCACCGTAACCATAACAATCACCCTAACCCTTAACCTCACCATAACCCTAACCGCAACCCTAACCCTCACTCTCAACCTAACCCGCACAATAACCCTAACCCTAAACCTAACCCTAACCCTAAACTTCACCCTACCCCTCACCCTAACCTAAACCTAACCCTATCCTTACCCATCAACCTAACCCTCATCCTCACCCTAACCCTAATCCTCACCCTCACCCTCACCCTAACGCTCACCCTAACATTTACCCTCAACAAAACCCTAACCCTAAACCTAACCCTAACCCTCACAATAACCCTAACCCTAACCCTACCCCTCAACCTAACCCTCATCCTAACCCTAAACCTCACCCTCACCCTCACCCTAACCCTAACCCTTAGCATTACCCTAACCCTAACACTCACACTAACCTAAACCTATCCATAACCCTTACCCGAACCCTCACCCTCACCCTCTGTCTGACCTTAACCTTAACCCTAATCCTAACCCTACCCCTCACCCTCACCCTCACCCTCACCCTCAGCCTAACCGTAAACCAAACCCTCATCCTAAACTTAACCTTCACCCTCACCCTCAACCTAAATCTAACCCTAACCCTAACACTAACACTAACATTAACCCTCACCGTAACCCTAACCCTAACCCTCACCTTCACCATAACTATAATCCTAACACTAACCCTCACCTTATACCTCACCCTAACACTCAGGCTAGCCCTAACCCTCACCCTAACCTCACCCTAATCCTTAACCTCAACCCTAACCCTAACCCTAACCCTCACCCTAACCCTCACCCTAAGCCTAACTCTAACCCTAACCCTCACTCTAACCCTAACCCTAACCCTTACCCTCACCCTAACACTTACCCTAACCCTAACCCTGATCCTAACCCTAACCCTAATCCTAACCCTCACCCTCACCCTCACCCTCACCCTCAGCCTAACTCTAACCCTAAAAAAATCCTAACACTAACCCTCATCCTCACCCTCACCCTAAACCTAACCCTAACCCTCACCATCACCCTCACCCTCACCCTACCCTAACCCTAACAATAACCCGAACCCTAACCTTAACCTTAACCCTCACCCTAACCATAACCTTAACCCTCACCCTCAACCTCACCGTCTGCCTAACCCTAAATCTAAACCTAATGCTAACCGTAACCCTCACACTCACCCTCACCGTCAGCCTAACCCTAACCATAACCCTCATCCTAACCCTAACCCTCACCCTCACCCTCATCCTAACTCTCATCCTAACCTTAACCCTCACCCTAACCCTAACACTAACCCTCACCCTACCCCTCACCCTAAGCCTAATCATAACCCTAACCCTCACGCTCACCCTCTGACTAACCCTAACCCTCACCCTAAACCTAACCCTCACCCTCACCCTCACTCTCACCCTCACCCTAACCCTAACAATAACCCTAACACTAACCCTAACCCTCACCCTAACCCCAACCCTAACCCTCTACCTAACCCTAAACCTAAACCTAACCCTCTGCCTCACCCTAACCCTAACCCTAAACCTAACCCTAACCCTCACCCTCACCGTAACCCTAACCATAACCCTAACCCTCACCCTCAACCTGACCCTCACCTACATCCTCAGCCTAACCCTAACCCTACCCCTAACCCTCACCATAACCCTAACCATTACCCTCTTCCTCACCCTCACCCTCACCCTAACCCTAACCCTAACCCTCACCCTATCCCTAACCCTTACAATCACCCTAACCCTCACCCTCACCCTTACCCTAACAATAACCCTCACCCTAACCCTAACCCTCACCCTCAATTTCACTCTAACCCTCACCCTCACCCTCACCCTCAGCCTAACTCTAACCATAACCCACACCCTAACTCTAAACCTCACACTCAACCTCACCCTAACCCTAACCCTCAACCCAACCCTAACTCTAACCCTCACACTAACCTAACCCTATCCCTAACCCTAGCCCTCACGCTCACCCTCACCCTCACGCTCACCCTCACCCTCACGCTCAGCCTAACCCTAACCCTATCCCTCATCATAACCCTAACCCTCACCCTCACCCTTAACCTAACTCTAACCCTAACATTAATCCTATCCCTCACCCTAAACCTCACCCTAAAACTCACGCTAACCATAACCCTCACCCTCAACCTAAACCTCACCCTCAACCTTACCCTCACCTTAACCCTAACACTAATCCTAAACCTCACCCTCACCCTAACACTCACCGTCACCCTAACCCTCACCCTAACCTAACCCTAACCCTAACTTTCACCCTAACCCTAACCCTAAATTTCACCCTAACCCTAACCCTAACCCTAACCCTCACCCTCACCCTAACACTCACAGTCACCCTAACCCTCACCCTAAACCTAACCCTAACCCTAAATTTCACCCTAAAACTAACCCTAACTTTCACCCTAACCCTAACCCTCACCCTTACCCTAATCCTCAACCTAACCCTAACCAAAACCCTAACCCTAACCCTCACCCTAACCCGAACTCCAACCCTAAACCTCAGCCTCACCCTCACCCTCAGCCTCACCCTCAGCCTAAAACTAACCCTAACCCAAATCCTAAACCTAACCCTCACCCTCATCCTCACCCTAACCATAACCCTAACCCAATCATAATCATCTCCCTCACCCTCACCCTCAGGCTCACACTCACCCTAACCCTAACAATTACCCTAACCCTAAACCTAACAATCAACCTAACACTAACACTCACCCTCACCCTAACCCTCAAACTAACACTAACCCTAACCCTAACCCTCACCCTCAGCCTAAACTTAACCCTAAGTGTAACCCTCACCCTAACACTAACCCTAATCCTAACCCTCACCCTCACACTAACACTAACACTAACCCTAACCCTAACCCTAACCCTCACCCTCACCCTAACCCTGACACTCACACGAACACTATCCCTAACCCTAACCCTAACCTTCACCCTCACCCTCAGCCTAACCCTAACCCTAACCCTCACCCTCATCCTAACCCTAACTCTAAGGCTAACCCTAACCCTTACCGTCACCCTCACCCTCATCCTAACCCTAACCCTCACCCTCACACTAACCTATCCCTAACCATAACCCTCACTCTCACACTCATCTTCAGCATTAACCTAAACTTAACCCTAATTCTAACCCTCACCCTCACCCTCACCCTAACCCTAACCTTAACGTTTACTCTCACCCTCAACCTCACCCTCACCCTAACCCTCACACTAACACTAACCCTAACCCTAACCCTAACCCTCACCCTCACCCTAACCCTGACACTCACACGAACACTATCCCTAACCCTAACCCTAACCTTCACCCTCACCCTCAGCCTAACCCTAACCCTAACCCTCACCCTCACCCTAACCCTAACTCTAAGGCTAACCCTAACCCTTACCGTCACCCTCACCCTCATCCTAACCCTAACCCTCACTCTCACACTAACCTATCCCTAACCATAACCCTCACTCTCACACTCATCTTCAGCATAAACCTAAACTTAACCCTAATTCTAACCCTCACCCTCACCCTCACCCTAACCCTAACCTTAACGTTTACTCTCACCCTCAACCTCACCCTCACCCTAACCCTCACACTAACACTAACCCTAACCCTAACCCTCACCCTAATTCTAACCCTGACCCTAAGCCTCAACCTAACCCTCAACCTAACACTCAGGCTAACCCTAACCCTCACTCTCAACCTAACCCTCACCGTAACACTAAACCTAATCCTCACCCTCAAACTCACCCTAACCCTAAACCTCACCCTAATCCTAACCCTAACCCTAATGCTAACTCTCACCCTAGGCGTCAACCTAACCCTAATCCTAACCCTAACTCTCACCCTCACCCTAACCCTAACCCTAAACCTAATTATAACTCTCACCCTCACCCTTACACTAACCCTCACCCTCACCCTAACGCTAACCCTAACTCTAACCCTCACCCTCACCCCAACCCTCACCCTAACCCTAACCCTAAACCTAACCCTAACCCTCACCCTAACCCTATCCCTAACCCTATCCCTAAGCATAACTCCAACCCTCACCCTGACCCTCACCCTAACCGCAACCCTTACCCTAACCCTCACACTAACCCTAAAACTAACCCTACTCCTCACCCTCCCCCAAACCCTCACCCTCTCCCTAAACATCACCCAAACCCTAACCATCACCCTAATCCTAACCCTCACCCTAACCCTAACCCTCAACCACACCTTAACCCTCACCCTCACCCTAATGCTCACCCTAACCCTAACTCTAACCCTAAACCTCACACTCACCCTAAAACTCACCCTAACACTCATGCTAACCCTATCCCTCATCCTCACCCTAAGCCTCACCCTAACCCTTGCCCTCACCCTAACCCTAAACCTAAACCTAAACCTCACCCTAAACCTTACTCACTTTAACACTAACCCTAACCCTAACCCTAATCCTCACCCTCACCCTCAGCCTAACCCTAACCCTATACCTCACCCTAATCCTAACCCTAACCCTAAAGCTAACTCTCACCCTCACCCTCAACCTCACCCTAACCCTCACCCACACCCTAGCCCTCACCATATTTCTAACCCTAACTCTAACCCTCACCCTCACCCCAACCCTCACCCTAACCCTAACCCTAAACCTAACCCTCACCCTCATCCTAAACCTCACCCTAACCCTAAATCTAACCATAACTCCAACCCTCAACCTAACCCTCACCCTAATCCTAACCCTAACCCTCACATTAACCCTAAACCTAACCCTATCCCTCACCCTCACCCTCACCCTAAATTTTACCCTCACCCTAACCCTTCCCCTACCTCTAATCCTCACACTTACCTAACCCTAAACCTAACCCTAATCCTTACCCTCACACTCAACCTCACCCTCAGCCTAACCCTAACCCTAAACCTAATCCTAACCCTAACCCTCACCCTCACCCTCAACATCACCCTCACGCTCCCTATCATGCTAAACCTCACCCTAACCCTAATGCTAACCCTAACCCTCACCCTCACCCTAACCCTTAACCTCACCCTAAACCTAACTCTAACCCTAACCCTCACTCTCACCCTAACCCTCACACTCACCCTAACCCTAACCCTAACCCTAACCCTCACCCTAACCCTCATCCTAACCCTAATGTTAACCCTAACACTATTGCTCAACCTAACCCTCACCCTAATCCTAACCCTAACCCTCATATTAACCCTAAACCTAACCCTACCCCTCACCCTCACCCTCACCCTAAATTTTACCCTCACCCTAACCCTTCCCCTAACCCTAATCCTCACACTTACCTAACCCTAAACCTAACCCTAATCCTTACCCTCACACTCAACCTCACCCTCAGCCTAACCCTAACCCTAAACCTAATCCTAACCCTAACCCTCACCCTCACCCTCAACATCACCCTCACGCTCACTATCATGCTAAACCTCACCCTAACCCTAATGCTAACCCTCACCCTCACCCTCACCCTAACCCTTACCTTAACCCTTAACCTCACCCTAAACCTAACTCTAACCCTAACCCTCACTCTCACCCTAACCCTCACACTCACCCTAACCCTAACCCTAACCCTACCCCTCACCCTAACCCTCATCCTAACCCTAATGTTAACCCTAACACTATTGCTCAACCTAACCCTCACCCTCATCCTAACCTTAACCCTCAACCTCACCCTCACCCTAACCCTCAACCTAACCCTTACCCTCCCCCTAACCCTAACCTTAAACCTAACGCTCACATTAACCCTAAACCTAACCCTAACCCACCCCTCAACCTAACCCTCATCCTAACCCTAACCCTACCCTAACCCTCACCCTAAACCTAACCCTAAACCTCACCCTCACCCTAACCCTAACCCTCACCCTCACTCTCACACCCTGCCTAACCCTAACCCTAACCCTAATGCTAAGCCTAACCCTTACCCTCACCCTAACCCTCACCCTCATCCTCAGCCTAACCCTAACCCTAATCCTCACCCTCACCCTAACCCTAACCCTAACCCTAACCCTCACCCTAACCCTAACGCTAACCCTAACCCTACCGCTCAACTTAACCCTAACCCTAACACTCACACTAACCCTAAATCTAACCCTAACCCTACCCCTCAACCAAACCCTCATCCTAACCTTAACCCTACCCAACCCTCACCCTAAACCTTACCCTAAACCTAACCCTCACCCTAATCTTAACCCTAACCCTCACCCTCACACTCTGCCTAATCCTAACCCTAACCCTAATGCTAACCCTAAACCTCAGGCTCACCCTGATCCTCAGCCTAATCCTAACCCTAAACCTCATCCTAACCCTAACCCTCACCCTCACCCTCACCCTAACTCTAACCCTAACCCTAAACCTAACACTCACCCTCAACCTAACCCTAACCCTCACCCTCACCCTAACTCTAGCCCTAAACCTAACCATCACCCTAAATCTCACTGTAACCCTCAACCTAACCCTAACCCTCACCCTCACCCTAATCTCTCCCTAACACATACCCTTACCCTAACCCGAACCCTAACTTTAACCCTCACCCAACGCTCACCCTAATCCTAACCCTAACCCTAACGCTCATCCTAAACCTAACCCTAACCCTAAACCTCACCCTCACCGTCACCCTCAACCTCACCCTAAACCTAACAATAACAATAACCCTAACCTTAACCCTAACTTTAACCCTCACCCTCACTCTAACCCTAACCATAACCCTAACCCTCACCCTAACACTAAACCTCACCCTTTCCCTACCATCACCCTCACCTTAACCCATAACCTCACCCTAACCCTCACCCTAACCGTACTGCTAACCCTAACCTTCACCCTCACCCTCACCCTAACTATCACCCTAACACTTACCCTCACCCTAACCCTAACTGCAACCCTAACACTCACTTTTACCCTAACCCTCACCCTAACCCATACCCTCACCCTAACCCTAACCCTCATGCTAACCCTAAACCTAACACTAACCCTACACCTCAATCTAACCCTCATCCTAACCCAATCCTCTCACAAACCCTCACTCCAACCCTAACCCTAACCCTAATCCTCACTCTAACCCTAACCCTCACCCTCACCCTCTGCATAAACCTAACCCTAACGCTAACCCTAAACCTCACCCTCACCCTCACCCTCAGCCTAAACCTAACCCTAACCCTCATCCTAAACCTAACCCTCACCCTCACCCTAACTCTAACCCTAACCTTAACCCTAATCGTAACCCTGACCCTAACCCTAACCTTAACCCTCACCCTCACCCTAATTCTAACCCTAAACCTTACCATCACCAAAAACCTCACCCTAACACTCACCTTAAACCGAACCCTCACCCTAAACCTAACCCTCACCCTAACCATTACCCTCACCCTCACCCTAACCCTAACCCTTACCCTCACCCCAACCCTAACCCTCACCCTAACTCTCACCCTAACCCTAATGCTAACCCTAACTCTCACCCTCACCCTAACTCTGACCCTAACGCTTAACCTCACCCTAACCCTGACCGCAACCCTAACCCTCACTCTCAACCTAAACCTCACACTAACCCTAACCCTAAACCTAACCCTCACTCTACCCCTCACGCTAACCCTCAACCTAACCCTAACCCTAAACCTCACCCTACCCCTCACTCTAACCCTAACCCTAACCCTAAACCTAAACATAACCCTCAACCTAACCCTCACCCTAACCCTAACCCTAACCCTCACCCTCACACTAACCCTCACCCTAACCCTTACCCTCACCCTAACCCTAAATCTAAACCTAACCCTAACCCTCAAAATAACCCTAACCCTAACTCTAAACCTATCCCTCAACCTAAACAACACCCTAACCCTAAACCTCACCCTCACCCTCACCCTAACCCTAACTATAACCCTAACCCTACCCTCAACCTAACCCTCATCCTAACCCTAACCCTAACCCTCACCCTAACCCTAACCCTAACTCTAACCCTCACCCTCAACCTAACCCTAACCCTAAACCTCACCCTACCCCTCACTCTAACCCTAACCCTAACCCTAACCTTAAACCTAAACCTAACCCTCAACCTAACCCTCACCCTAACCCTAACCCTAAACCTCACCCTCATCCTGACCCTCACCCTAACCCTCACCCCAACCCTTACCCTCACCCTAAACCTAAATCAAAACCTAACCCTAACCCTCAAAATTACCCTAACCCTAAACCTACTCCTCAACCTAACCATCACCCTAACCCTAAACCTCACCGTCACCTTCACCCTAACCCTAACTATAACCCTAACCCTACCCCTCAACCTAACCCTCATCCTAACTCTAACCCTAAACGTCACCCTAACCCTAACCCTAACTCTAACTCTCACCCTCACCCTAACCCTAAACCTAACCCTCACCCTAACCCTAACACTGACCCTAACCCTCACCCTAACCCTCACCCTAACACTCACTCTAACCCTAACCCTCTCTCTCACCCTAACCCTCACCCTCACTCTCACCCTCAGCCTAACACTATCCCTAACTCTCAACCTACCCTAACACTCACCCTCACCCTCACCCTAACTCAAATTCTAACCCCAACCCTAACCTGCACCATCACCCTCACACTAACCCTCACCCTCAAACTAATCCTAACCCTAATCCTCACATTAACCTAAACCTAACAATTACCCTAACCCTCACACTCACACTCACCCTCACCCTCAGCCTAACTCTAACCCTAACCCTAATCCTAACCCTAACCCTCACCTTCACCATAACCCTAAACCTCACCCTCACACTCACCCTAAGCATAACCCTCACCATCACACTCACCCTAACCCTAACCCAAACCCTAGCCCTCACTGTAACCCTAACCCCCCCTACCCTGAACCTCAACCTCACCCTAACCCTAACCCTCACCCTAACCCTAATCCTAAATCTCACGCTAACCCTAACTCTAACCGTAACCCTCACCCTAAACCTGACCCTCACCCTCACACTCACCCTAACTCTAACCCTAACCCTAACCCTATCCCTAAACCTCACCCTCACCGTAAACCTAACCATCAAATTAACCCTATCGCTAA
>NW_024871072.1:0-117500 GCF_019054845.1 Dipodomys spectabilis
TTAAATTCTTTAATAGCAGAATTATCTCTTTTTACTTATGTAATTTTCAAGTAACTAATTTTAAGAACTTTTATTTTATAGTTTTTTATGTCTCCCTTCTATTCCTCCCCTTTTGCCTTCCTATCCTTTTCTTCTCTCAATATCATTTCATTAAATTTAAATAATTTTAAATGTTTCACTTTTTAAATTTAAGTTTTTCTTTTTCCATTTTTTTAATGTCTCTTCTATGAGAACGTTCACTACCAAACTCATTCTGTGAATCAATCAAAACCCTCATCCCAAAACCAGGCAGGGACTCATCAAAGAAAGAGAACTATAGACCCATTTCTTTGATGAACACTGATGCAAAACTTCTCAAAATTTTTTGGTCTATCAACTTCAACAATTTATCCAAAAAATCATACACCATGATCAAACAGAATTCATTGCAGGGATGCAAAGCTGGTCCAATATATGCAAATCAATTAGTATAATTCATCACATCAACAAGAGCAAGGATAAGAACTACATGGTTATCTCAATAGATAGAGACAAAGCATTTGACAAGATCCAATGCCCCTTTAGGATGAAGGTTCTGGAAAAATTAGGAATCCATGGAATATTCCTCAATACAATAAAGGTTGTATAGGACAAACCGACAGTCAGCATTATACTTAATGGTGAAAAACTAAAGCCATTTCTTCTTAAATCTGGAATGAGACAAGGATGTCCACTCTCTCCACTTCTCTTCTATCTAGTATTGGAATGCCTAGCTATAGCTATAAGACAAGATGAAAACATAAAAGTGATCCAAATAGTGAAAAAAGTAAAACTCTCCTTTGCAGATGACATGATACAGTATTTAAAGAATCCCATGGATTCCACTCCCAAATTACTCAAGGTGATTCAAAAGTTTGGCAAAGTAACAGGGTATAAAATTAACCCCCCAAAATCAATGGCTTTGCTCTATGCCAACAATGAGAAAAGTGTGGTTGAAATTAGGAAAGCAACTCCATTCATAATAGACCAACAAAAAGTAAAATACCTAGGAATTAACTTAACCAAAGAAGTGAAGGACCTCTATTATGAAAACTTTAAAACCCTGAAAATTAAATCAAAATAGAACATAGATAGTGGCAAAAACTCCCATGATCCTGGATTGGAAAGATCAACATCATGAAAATGGCAATACTTCCCAAGGGTATCTGCAAATTCAATGTGATATTTATCAATATTCCAACCTCATTCTTCAAGGAAATAGAAGAGGAAATCCAAAAATTCATAGGGAACAATAAAGGACTCTGAATAGCAAAAATGATCCTTAACAGAAAGAACAGTGTTGGCGGAATATCAATACCAAATTTCAAACTCTACTATAAAGCCACAGTAATCAAAACAGCTTGGTACTGGCACAAAAACAGACTTCAGGACATTGGAATAGATTTTAAAACCCAGAAATGAACCTACAGGCCTATAGCCATCTAATCTTTAATAACGGAGCTAAAAAAATAGAATGGAAGAAAGACAGCCTGTTCAGTAAATGGTGCTGACAAGATTGGTTAACTACTTGTAGAAAATTAAAGCTAGATGCTTATATATCACCCTGCACCAGAATGAACTCCAAATGGATCAAAGACCTCAGAGTCAAAGCAGACATTCTGAAATCATTACCGGATGGAATAGGAGAAACCCAAGGTCTCCTTGGCACAGGCCAAAATTTTCTTAATAGAGACCCAGACACACAACAAATGAAAGAAAGGTTGGACAAATGAAATTGCATAAAATTGCAGAGCTTCTGCATGACAAAGTACATAGCTAGCAAGATGAATAGAAAACCCACGGATTGGGAGAAGATCTTCACTAGCCACACAATGGACAAGAGTCTCATATCTAAAATATACCTGGAACTCAAAACAGTAAATCTCCCAATAACAAATCCAAAAAAAAACAACTGCCCAATAAATAAGCGGGCTAAAGACTTAAAGAGAAACTTCTCTGAAGAGTAAAGAAAGATGGCCAATAGACACGTGAAGAAATACTCAACCTCTCTAGCCATAAAAGAAATGCAAATCAAAACAACACTGAGATATCACCTCACCCCAGATAGAAAGGCTATAATCAAGCACTCTAATAACAGATGCTGGAAGGGATGTGGGCATAAGGGAACTTTACTGCACTGTTAATGGGTATGTAAACTTGTTCAACCACTTTTGAAAGCAGTATGGAGTTTCCTCAAAAACTTCACATGGAGTTCCCCTATGATCCAGCAATCCCACTTTGGGGCATTTACCCAAATGATCACAAACAAGGCCACTGTAAAGCTACCAAGACAACTATGTTTATTGCTGCATTATTTACCATAGTTAAGATATGGAATCAACCCAGATGCCCCTCAGTAAATGAATGGATCAAGAAAATGTGGTATATATACACAATGGAATTCTATGCCTCCATCAGAAAGAATGACATTGCCCCATTTGTTAGGAAATGGAAAGACTTGGAAAAAATTGTATTAAATGAAATAAGCCAGGGCCAAATAAACATAGGTCCTATGGTTTCCCTTATTTACAATATCTAGTATATGTCTGAGTCAAGCAGAAAATATCAGATTAGTTGATGTTAAGGACATGAACCTCAAGATAAGTATTCAAATGTTTGTTTTCTTTCATGCGATTGTTTCTAACATATTTATAAGATTATTTATTTGTTGCTTTGTATGTCCATTCCCCACGGTATAACTCCTGATTTCACTGTATTTGATGTTCGTATAATTTGTGGAGAGGAAGGACAAAAACAAATCATTTAACTAGGGATACAGGTGGACCCATTGTAACAATGAACTGTACAAGTCGTTATGTCAAAAAACAAACTTTACAATTTTGGTCGGGGAGATGGGCGAGGACTGAGTATGGGGGATGTGGGATGAGAAGGAATGGGAATTGGAAACAAAGGAGGTAGCTACAATGCTTGATAAGAAATATACTCATTATCTTGCCCATGTAATTTAACCCCTCTGTACAGTATATTCACAATAAAAAAACAAAAACTAGAAAAAAATGAAATATACTCATTATGTTTTCCATGCAATTGTAACCTCTCTCTGTTTTATTTTCACAATATAAAAGATATACTCTATAACTTTCTAGTTAAAAAGAGACCAATATCCTACCTCCCGCTTAATTTAGATTCATGCAAGATATTTATTTGGCTTTTTCCCACTACAATGCTCCAAAATAAGTGAAAATTTATAAGAACATTTATGTGATTGTCATTACTTCAACCTGACCCCTAACTGTGATGAGTCTTCTTTTTCTCACTTTGATCTTTAAAAATACTCCCTAAATTGATGATGTTGGTGTTGATTAGAGAGTCAGAGTTAGGGGATTCTACTTATATGATTGTCCTTGAATGGTTTAAAGCAGTTTTTTCCCGAGTTCTCCAAATACATCGTCTGACTGTACTTTGAACACACCCTCACACCTGAAATTGTCCTTCAGCATTTCCTTGGCATATTCTACTTTGTGCCTTTGTCTTTTTTTTTTGCACGTTCCTTTTGAGTTCACAGTTACTCTATTCCCATTTCATCTGTACAAACTGCTAAGAACATTGTTCAACTACCACTTCTTTTTTGCCCTCACCCAGTCTATGTATGAGGGTACTTTCTCCATGTTAATCAATAGGGTAGTGCTCAGTATCTGAAGGGGAAAGTTCCACAGTTTAACCCTATGCTCACATTACAGGATGTAGAATTTAAAGCATTTTGAAATAAGCAGTTATACTAGAATTGAAAGGCTCCTTAGGGACATTTTCTTGGAAATCATTAATTTACCCAGGAGAAATATAAATATCCACAAAATTTGGAGGTAATTAGTAAGTATCTGAATTAACACTAGATCCTAGATGTAATGTTATTACAAGTCACCATTGTATTATTTTACATTAGAATCCTTCCCTTCTTGCCAATGTGTATGAAAAAATGAAAGAAAGTCATTAAAGCAAAATGCCTTATCTTTTAGGAATTTAATATTAGTAGTGAGGATAATGGTTGAACTCTTCCATTCAATAAAAGCTTGAAGTTTATAAAAGCACTTCCTACATATAACAATTTGTGGCAGCATGGAGATATCCCTAACAAGAAATAGATTTAAATAGAGTATTTGTCAGTTATGATTATTCCATTGCTAAAGATGAATCAATTTGAGGAGACTTCAGTACCATCAGTGAAGCTGTATGTTCAACCTAATATTTGGTGTTACTTGTCCTACATTTATAATGGATAGACTGATAAGATACCCAAACATATCTACATATATGTCAATAAAATCCCAAACTGATGTGGATACATGGGTAACTCATTGGAACTGTAGGACAAATTAGACTTGTCTGTGCTGTAGTTCAATCTACAATCTCATGGCTAAACAAAGGTTTCAAAAGTATTCACAGAATACCTCTAAATAAAGTTCATGACAGTTACATCTGTATAATTCTTCTAAGGTCAGGATAAAAGTATTTGTTCCCAACATTTAAAATCAGCAGGATCTGTTGAATTCATGGATCCAGAATTGTATGGCTTCACATTCATATATCAAAATTTTATCAATATAACATATTTCTATCATTTTACAAAAATACTGTTCTTATTGAACTTGTGTATATCCTTTTAGTTTTCAAATCCAAATAACATATTTCTTACAATATCTCTGTAACAGTTTTGTCCTTTTCTCCCTGCAATTTTTTTCCTTTCTTTACTTCTGTAAATCTGTGTTTATTACTTTCTTGTTTCCTGATTTATCTCATTCTTCTAATCTTGTCCTCACTGGTGCTCACATTGCTCACAGTTTGTCAGAACTTTCCATTTCGTCTTCCCTTTAAAAATGCCCCCCGATTTTACTATTCTTTTTCATATTCCTGGTCATAGGTATTTTTATTATATCTAAAGAGACCTATCTTTGCATATTTTTAATATAAAATTTAGAACTGTCAGGGACTTTTTCCCCTAAATCTATCATTTCTACCTGTAGTCCTTATCGCCAAGAATATCACTAATACAGTTGCCTGGCCAGAGACATAGAACACTTCAGATTTCTTCTTAACCTTTTACTCCTGCCCATTAGTTAAGATGAATGATCAACATTTTCTCAGTTTCTGTCACTAATATGATTTCTATGTACTCCTTTTTTGTGCCCCTGACACCAGCCTGTTTCAAGTAATCATTAATGATCACCTAGATTTAAGCAACTTTTCCAAAGTATTTTTCCCCATAGTCTTTTCATATTGGTCCTCTCCATCACCAAATTACTGGTTTTTGTAAGCACACAGAGTGAAGAGCTCAGACACAAATTATTGTAGCAATATTTACTCATTACATTGACTGTTGGCCTCTCATTTCTCATCTGTAAATGGATGTACTCTACATATTGAAGAATATATTTGTTGACTGCTAGAGAAAGAAAAAAGTAAAGTGAAGAGTCTTTACATTTTCCACCTTAGCTTACAAATAAAGAAAGAGTCAAATTCAGTTTGTTGGTATAAAGTCACAAAATGTTTCATGCATGTACAGAGTACTGCTATGATTGTGTGGCAGGGAAATGTGATCAGAGACAACTTGGAACATGCTGTTGCTCTTCTCAGAAGCAAGAGTCTATTTCAAAAACCCCTGAAACTGACCAGCTCCATTCTTTCCAGGTTAACTACCTGGGGAAAACTGGACATTTCTGGGAAACTTACCTGGATGTAGTGAAGGCCAATCCTTTAAGATGAGCAATAAGTATTAATCATAGCCAGGGGAAATGTCTGGTGGTATTTCATGAGACCACTATTGGAGATGTTACTGGCCAACTGGAGTAGAATCTGTGCTTTGGTTCCATTGGCCAACCCACACCTGAACATTCTCAAACACCATAAATTAAGTGAGGAGAGACTTCTTAGTTATCAGGTCATTCAAACTTCATATTTATAACTATGCTACTTAGGGGCGCCTGAAAATTTTCCAAAGAGTTTAAAGCTAGAAACAAGAAACAGGAACTCAAATTAGTTTTATTCTTTTTTATTATTTTATTAGTTTTATTATTAGTTTTATTCTCCACAATCTAAGTCTCCATAAACAAATTATTCCAATATGTGCTTTTATTTATCAGTAGTGTTTGTTAATTGAAAATGCCACCATGGAAAAGTAAGTAGGAGCCACTGGTAGGATTGAATGGGAAAAAAATAGGTCTAAATACGATACTTGACCAGATACTTGACCAGATAAGAAGGTGATAAGTGAAATGAGCCCAAACATTGGGACACAAGTGTTTTTTTCTTTATTGCTATTGTTCTAACATATTTATAATGTTCCATTTGATTTTTGTTTCTTTATATTCTGCCCCCCCCCAAACAGCCTAACCCCTGTTTCCAATGAGTTTGATGTTGGTGTTCTGCATCTTGTATATACACTTCTCTAGTTTGGGGAGAGAAATGGAAAAAACAAAATGCTTAAATGGGAATACAGGTTGACCCATTGTAACAATTAGATGCACCAGACACTGTTGAAAAACAAACTTTACAATTTAGGGAGTGTGGGAGGGAGTGTATAAGGTAGTTTTGGAGCTGGGAGGTTAAGGATGGTAGGGGAAATACAAAGGAGGAGGTAACAATGCTTGATGGGAAATGTATGCTTTACATTGCTCATGTAACTAACCCCTCTATACAGTATTTTTACAATAAACATATAAAAATAAAAGAATAAATATACTTCAAAGGGAATCTCTGTGGTGGTGGGAGGCCAATGCTACAGAAAGACTTACAAGGATTTAATACTGGTAAAAAAAAAATTACCTAAAAACTGAGATGATGCTGAGTATAATCCTAAATGCTCAGGTGGCGGAATTCTGAAGATGAGCAGGAAAGATGAGACTTTTATTTCCAATGAGGCTGTAAAAAAGATACTACATTGTGGTAGCATTGAGTTGTGGCTAAAGTGGACAATGCCCAGAGCATGAAATCAAACCCCAGACCAGCCCCCAGTCACTTATAAAAAAGGTTGTTTCTTTGTATGTTGGCAGATCCCTTTACTAGTTTGATGATAGAACAAGCATTTTAACAATGAGTTATTGTGTCAATATTTACCTCTTTAGTAATTGTTTCATAGAAATGTGTGCATGGTTGCTTTAGGTCTTGTAAAACAGGTTTTGTTCAGTAACTGACTTAAGAACTGCCTTAAACAAACCATTTTTTAGATCAAAATATCTTATTGGATACTGCTGAATAGGAAAGTCAGTGTTTATTGGTTGGAAGAAAAGAAAGCAAAATCAGATGGGAGAATTGTAGAAGTTAAATCTTGAAGTGCTTGATTGATACAAGCACTTCCCTTGTAAAGGTAGTCAAAACCTTGCCAATGCTATTTTAGAGAAGTGCCAGGGGCTAGAGGCATGGCACTAGTGGTAGAACACCGGCTGGGTAAAAGTTGGTTATTTTTCATATAGCCAGGTGTTCTGGATTTGGTTGATTATTAAAATTTTTTACTAGTTTGAAAGGAGTCAAAAATTTGAGCCAATATGAAAGATGATTCCAAAGTTCAAATTCATGGGAGCCAATGGTGAGCTGCCTGTCCAGTGTGTTTATTCAACTTGGGCGTGTGACAGACAGAATGCCTTCCACAGAAGTAAACTTTGCCTTGCTGAGAAGGTGTTTGTAGGATACCTTAATTGCCTCCTGTATTTCCAACACAGATTGTCTGTGCCATTCATGAGCCATCCTTGGCGCCCCTCATAGGCGACACATCCAGCCTCCCTGTTGAGCCAACCTCCTGATGGTATAAACATGCCATCCTTGGTAGCTGATAATGGAACTAGATATAAAGTCAATCTGCAACATCAAGAAGAGCCCCAAACAGGCACCCTCAGAAGCAAGCATCCTCATGCCTTGGCCTTGATAGAAAAATATGAAACTATGTATCCTGCTTTGGTACTTGTGTCTTTGTAGGGATGGGGTATGAGAGAAGTATCTTAGATTCAGGCTCTTAAATTCTTTCTGACTAAGAGTCTTGATCTGCAAATTCATTTGTCCATGTAGGAAGAGGGAAAAGTTGAGATAGAGTCATCTCTGAAAAAAATCTCTAATAATGGAGTCGAGAAAAGGAAAGGACAAGAAACAGTCTGAAGGGCAAAGTGCACCAAAATATCTTTTTCCATTACAGCCTGTAATTTAAGAATTCTAAACCTAGGAAGCCCAAGAAAATTGGAGCTAAAACGCTTCCCTCAGACATTCTTAATATTGTCATCTTTTAGGGAGAATGTGGGGAAAGATATGAAAATATGTGTTAAGGCTGATTTTTTTTTTGAGGTCAAATTTTAATGTTCACTTTGTAAACTAAATCCTCTATATCCATGTCTCTTTGTAAATACCCATCAGCATTAAATATAAAGTGATTTTGAAAAAAATAAAAATGACTCAGAAGAAATTATAAATGCAAAACAATCTTCACAGAAGCAAACTCTCAGAGATATTTCATGACTTTAAAAAGGATGAAGTGGATGAAGTTAGTATATATTTAGAAGTACAACAATGCACAAAACGTAAAAAGATATTCATATATTTCATTATATAACCCAAAGCAGAAGCAAATGTTGTCTGGATGATTTTTTAAAATACAGTCTCTCAGGTACTGGGAAGGTGGCTCAATGGTAGAGTGCCTGCCTTGCATGCATGAGGCCTTGGGTTTGATTCCTCAGCTTCACATAAGCAGAAAAAGATGCAAGTGGTGCTGTGGCTCAAGTGGTAGCACTAGCCTTGAGCTGAAGGCCAGAACCCTGGCCCAAATAAAAAACAAAACAAAAAACAGTCTCCCACGTTTTTGGCTTCAACTCTGTAATAGCTCTACTACAGCCTAGGACTAAGATTTTAAGTGTGGACATTTATCAATATTCCTGATTCAGATTCTACTTGACCATTTTATAAATAAATATTTTGTTCTTAATTTTCCTCTTTTTAAATTTACATGCACCGATAAAAAATGGTTTGGCTATCCCATAACCTTCTCAAAGTACCTCCTAATGACAACTTACAAAAAGTTGTATCCTATTACAACAAGGAAAACAATGCTACAAATACAGAACGCCGATAATTAAGTATTAATAATTAATAAAATAAAAAACAAAACAATTACCAGTGTTTTCAGTATTTAAAGTGTACTATATATTAGATTTTATTATTGTCATTTTTCTTTACAGTTAACAGTGGCTAAGATTATGATGTTCAACAAGAATTTTATAGGCTATGAGTAGTGGTTAAAGTCACCCACTAAGATTACCATTTGTGGTTCATCTTATAATTTGTATGTGTTTTATATCTTCATTTGTTCCTCGCTAACATATAAAGTAAGGAAGTGCTATAGTTTTAATAGAAACTGTGTAGATAACAAAGTCAACTCTTTACTCTGGTACTTTACACAGAGATTTTGCAAGTTCTCATTAGTAAAGTTTCTAAACTCTGAAATGTAGATACTTAGTGGTATATGTCTGCTACCATGAATCTTAACTATTTTATAGAAAAGAATTATGACCTGCCTAACAGACCTATTTTGGGCATATATAAGCAAATACCCAAAATTAAATACATTTCAAACATTAAAACTTTTAACAAACCTTAACACTTGCTGTAGTGTTCATTATGACAGGTCCCTTGTATAGAATACTTGAATTCCGCCTCCTACACTTCTCTTGAAATATAAATATCTGGAATTATTTTTATTTATTTTTTATTGTGAAAATACTGTACAGAGGGGTTACAATTACATGGGCATGATATTCAGTACATTTCTTATCAAGCATTGTAGCCTCCTCCTTTGTTTCCCCTTCTTATCCCTTCCAAGCCCCTCCCCGCCCCCCCCACTCACTCCTCACCCCCTCCCCCACACAAAAGTTGTAAAGTTCGTTTTCAACATGACAACTTGTACTTCTCATTGTTGCAACGGGTAAATCTGTATCCTTGTTTACATGACTTGTTTTTCCCCTTCCCCTCCACAAATTATATCAACATCAAATACAGTGAAACCAGGGGTTATAATATTGGAGAGGGACATACAAAGCAACTAAGAAATAATCTTATAAATGCATTAGAAACAAATGCATGAAAGAAAAAACACATTTAAATACATATCTTAGGGTTCATTTTCCTAACATCAACTTATTTGACCTTTTCTGCTTGACTCATACATATACTAGATATTGCAAATAAGGGAAAACTTGGGACCTATGTTTCTTTGGGCTTGGCTTATTTCATTTAATATAATTTTTTCCAAGTCTTTCCATTTCCTAACAAATGGGGCAATGTCATTCTTTCTGATGGAGGCATAGAATTCCATTGTGTATATATACCACATTTTCTTGATCCATTCATCTACTGAGGGGCATCTGGGTTGGTTCCATATCTTAGCTATAGTAAATAATGCAGCAATAAACATAGTTGTGCTGGTAGCTTTAGTGTGGTCTTGTTTGTAAGCATTTGGATAAATGCCCCAAAGTGGGATTGCTGGGTCATAGGGGAGCTCTATGTGGAGTCTTTTGAGGAACCTCCATATTAGTTTCAAAAAGAGGTTGAACAAGTTTACACTCCCAACAACAATGAAGTAATGTTCCCTTCTGTCCACATCCCCTCCAGCATCTGTTGCTATTTTCCTGGGGTGAGGTCGTATCTTAATGTTGTTTTAATTTGCCTTTCTTTTATGGCTAGGGAAGTTCAGTAATTCTTCATGTGTCTATTGGTCATCCTTCTTTCTTCTTCACAGAAGTTTCTCTTTAAGATTTTAGCCCACATATTTATTGGTCATTTTTTTCTTTGAGGATTTGTTGTTGGGGGATTTAATTTTTTGAGTTCCAAGTATATTTTAGATATGAGAGCCTTGTCCGTTGTATGGCTAGTGAAGATCTTCTCCCAATCTGTGGGCTTTCTATTGATCTTGCTAGCTATGTCCTTTGCCATGCAGAAGCTCTGCAACTTCATGCAATCCCATTTGTCCAACCTTTCTTTGATTTGTTGGGTTTCCGGGTCGCTATTAAGAAAATTTCGGACTGTGCCAAAGAGACCTAGGGTTTCTCCTATTCCATCCTGTAATATTTTCAGAGTGTCTGGTTTGACTCCGAGGTCTTTGATCCATTAGGAGTTGATTTTTGTGCTGGGTGATATGTAAGTGTTTAGCTTTAGTTTTCTACAAGTAGTTAACCAATTTTGCCAGCACCATTTACTGAAGAGGCTGTCTTTCTTCCATTCCATTTTTTTTAGTTCCCTTATCAAAGATTAGATGGCTATAGTTCTGTAGGTTCATTTCTGGGTTTTCACTTCTATTCCATTGGTCCTGAGGTCTGTTCTTGTGCCAGTGACAAACTGTTTTGATTACTATGGGTTTATAGTAGAGTTTGAAATTTGGTATTGATATTCCTCCAGCAGCATTCTTTCCGTTGAGGAGCGGTTTTGCTATTCGGGGTCTTCTATTGTTCCATATGAATTTTTGGATTGCCTCTTCTATTCCCTTGTAGAATGAGGTTTGAATTTTGATAGATATTGCATTGAATTTGTAGATAGCCTTGGCAAGTATTGCTATTTTTATGATGTTAATCTTTGCAATCCAGGAGCGTGGGAGTTTTTCCCATTTTCTAAGTTCTGTTTTGATCTTCTTTTTCAAGTTTTCAAAGATTTCATCATAGAGGTCCTTCACTTCTTTGGTTAAGTTAATTCCTAGGTATTTTATTTTTTGTGGGGCTATTACAAATGGAGTTGCTTTCCTAATTTCAGCCACACTTTTCTCATTGTTGGAATACAGAAAAGCCATCGGTTTTGAGGGGTTAATTTTATACCCTGTTACTTTGCCAAAGTTTTGAATCAGCTTGAGTAATTTGGGAGTGGAGAAGATCATGTCGTCTGCAAAGAGGGAGAATTTTATCTCTTCTTTCCCTATTTGGATCCCCTTTATGTTTGCATCTTGTCTTATTGCTGTAGCTAGGCATTCTAATATTAGATTGAAGAGAAGTGGAGAGAGTGGACCTCCTTTTCTTGTTACTGAGTTAAGAGGAAATGGCTTTAGTTTTTCACCATTAAGTATAATGCTGGCTGTAGGCTTGTCATATACAGCCTTTATTGTATTGAGGAATGTTCCATGGATTCCTAAGTTTTCCAAAACCTTCATCATAAAGGGGTGCTGGATCTTGTTGAATGCTTTTCTGATTCTGTTTAGAAAACCATGTGGTTCTTATCCTTGCACCTTTTGATGTGATGAATAATATTAATTGATTTCCATATATTGAACCAGGTTTGCATCCCTAAAATGAATCCTGTTTGGTCATAATGTATGATATTTTGGATGAATTGTTGAAGTTGATTGGCCAAAATTTTGTTGAGAAATTTTACATCAATGTTCATCAAAGAAATGGGTCTATAGTTCTCTTTCTTTGATGAGTCCCTGCCTGATTTTGGGATGAGGGTTATGATGGCTTCATAGAATGTGTTTGGTAGTGAACTTTCTCTTTCAATTTCATTGAAGAATTGGAGGAGTATTGGTGTGAGCTCTGCCTGTGTAGAATTCCTCTGTAAATCCATCTGTTCCTGGACTTTTCTTAGCTGGGAGTTCTCTTATTGCTGTTTCTATTTCAATGCTTGATATGGGCCTGTTAAGATGGTTTAACTCATCTTGGATTGGTTTTGTCATGTCAATATTTGCTAGGAAAAGTTCCATTTCTGCCAAGTTCTCATACTAATTAGATAAAGTTTTGAGAAGTATCCCCTTATAATGTTCTGAATCTTGGTTGTTTCTGTGCTGATGTTTCCATTCTCATCTCTGAATTTATTTATTTGGTGTGTTCTCTTCTTTTTCTGATAAGATTTGCTAACGGTCTGGTAATTTTTTCAAAGAACCAAATCTTTCTTTTGTTGATTCTTTCTATAGTTTTTTTGGATTCTAATTCATTTAATTCTGATTTAATTTTAATTATTTCTTTCTGTCTACTGGATTGGGGTTTATCTTGCTGCTCTTTTTCAAGGAGGTTCAGATGTCTTATTAAATTGTTGGTTTCAGATCTCTCCAATTTGTTGATGTAGGAATTCAGAGCTACAAATTTGCCTCTGAGTATTGCCTTTACTGTGTCCCAGAGGAGCTGGTAATTTGTGTGCTCATTTTTGTTGAATATCATGAAAATTTGAATTTCCTTTCTAGTCTCTTCCATGACCCACTGGTCATTCAATAGTGTTTTGTTCCGCCTTTGTGTGTTACAATACTTTCTTTGGTGGCTTTCGGTGTTGAGTTCTAATTTTCTTCCCTTGTGGTCAGAGAGAATGCAAGATATAAATTCAATGTTTCTGAATTAGGACAAGTTTGCTTTGTGACCTAAAATGTGGTCTATGTTAGAAAATGTTCCATGTGCTGCTCAGAAAGCAAACTTCTGAAGCTGCTGGGTGCCATTCAGTAGATGGCTGTAACAACTAGTTGATCTGTGCAGTTGTTTAGATCTGCGGTTTCTCTGTTGAGGTTTTGCCGAGTTGATCTATCTAGTGGGAAGATTGGTGTGTTAAAATCCTCAACAATTAATTTCTTTGGATCTATGTGGGATTTGAGGGAAAGTAGTGTTTATTGGATAAATTTGGGTGCTCCGTTGTTTGTCGAATAGATATTTAGAATTGTAATATGCTCCTGAAGGAGAGATCCCTTAATTAGTATGTAGCGACCTTCTTTTTCTCTTCTCACAAATTTTAATTTGAAGTTCTTTTATCTGATATTAGGATTGTAACTATCGACTATTTATGGGGGCCGCTTGCTTGGTAGATTTTGTTCCAGACTTTAACTTTGAAAATGTGTTTGTTTTACTGGCAAGATGTGACTTCTGAAGGCACCAGATAGAAAGATCTTGTTTTTTAATCCAACTAGAGAGTCTATGTCACTTAATTGGAGAGTTAAGTCCATTAATAATGAGAGATAGGACTGAGAGGTATTTGGGAGTTCCTGCCTTGTTATCCACCTTCTTGGGGCTCCTAAAACTGGGTTCTTCCTATGGTTCTTGGATTCTCAGTGTGGGTGCAGTTTCTTGCCCTTTATTATGGTCTTGTTGGTTTTCTATTTGTAGGACATCTTTAAGAATCTTTTGTAGGGCTGGTTTCGTGGAGATGTATTGTTTCAATTTTTCTTTGCTATGGAAGATTTTTATTTGGCCTTCAGTTATGAAGGAGAGTTTAGCTGGGTAGAGTATTCTTCCTTGATAGTTGTTTGTTTTTAGGGGGTGGCATACATCATTCCAGGCTCTTCTTGCCTTGTCTCTGCTGAGTAATCTGTGGTGTTTCTAATTGGTTTCCCTTTATAAGTTATTCATCTTTTCTCCTTCACAGCTTTAAGGATCTTTTCCTTGGTCTGAGTTGATCCTGTGTGGATTATAATGTGACAGTGGGATTTCCTATTCTGGTCTGGTCTATTTGGAATTCTAAAAGCTTCTTGTATCTGAATAGGCCTATCTTTTTGCATGCTTGGGAAGTTCTCTGCTAGGATCCTGTTAAACAAATTTCCTAGACCATTAACTTCTGTTTCTAGGTACTCCTCTACACCCATTATCCTCAGATTAGGCCTTCTGATGGTGTCTTCCAAGTGTTGGATATATCTATCATATTTCTTGGACTTGTCTTGGATGGTTGTATGTTCTTTCTCTATAATATCTAGGCTGTCTTCAATCACCGAGATTCGATCTCCTGCATCCTCTAACCTGCTGTCAAGACTTTCTACTTTAATTTTAAATTCTTCTCCTTCTAATTAGTCAGCTTTGATGGCTTCAAATCCTTTGTTGCAGCTTTGTTTTAGATCTTGAATGAACGTCTTTACTTCCTTAATTGGGTGTTCAATGTTTATTCTAAAATCACTTAGTTGATTGTTTATGGTTTCCTTGGACTCCCATTCCTTCTGTTGGGTTCCATTCAGCTTTCCCTTTGTGGTCTCCCTGACTTCCCTCAGCTCTTTTTTAATGGCTCCCATGAATGCCTTTAGTGATCTTTGTGTATACTCATCCTGCTCTATCAATTCCTGTATTACTCTTTGCTTAGCTTCCTGATGTTCATGCCATTCCTGTAGTTCACTTTGCGTGTTCTCAGCCTGCTCACACCATTCCTGCCTTTCTCTTTGAGTATTCTCAAGCTGCTCACGCAAATCCTGTATCATTTTTTGAGTAGCTTCCTCACGCTCATGATATTCCTGTATAAATCTTTGGATTGCCTCTTTTGTCTCCCTATCACTCTCATACAGAGTCCTTTGTAAGTTTTCAATCTTTTCCTGCATTGACCTTTTGTTTGCCTCCTCTCTCTCCCTATCATGCTCATACAGAGTCCTTTGTATGTTTTCCATATTTTCATTTATCATGTTTGCCAGCAGTGGATTATTCATTATCTGTTCTGTTCCCTGATTATCATGAGTGGGAGTGGAGATACCCGGACTTGCCATTTTTCTTGTGTTTTTCCAGCTTACTCTGCCCATTTGGGATGAAAATAACACCAGTTTTTTGCTAGAACACTTTCTTAAGGCAAGCATCAACCAAAGTCTGTATTTGCACAGTCAATATTCTGCAGATACAGTCTAGTTCAACAGATACATCTATTCAACATTTAACAACTATATATTAATGGGGTGCGAACCATGAAGAAGAATTTGGTAAACCAGAAATTATTAGGTTTAGGGAGAGATGTGGGTTAACAATAGGAATAGAATGATGTGGGAATGTACAGGGAGAGTTAACTGAGTCCTAATCTCAAAGAAGGAAATAAGTTGGATAGTATGAAAGTAGAGAGCGAAAAAAGAAGAAGAAAGGAAAGGGAAAAAAGTGACCAAGAAAAATAAAAAAGTAAAAATTTAAAATATGAAGCAGAAATGAATACAAACTATTCAGAGAAGAACGTGAATATAATGAGAGACAGGGAGGAATATAAAGGAGATGTGAAAAATTTAAAAATAAAAATACTTAAAATATTATATAGGTATAAAGAGGTAGTACTGCTATTAAGGAATTTAAGTCTAAGAGGTTTTTAATTGAGTAATAAATTTGTGGATTAAGTGTGTACACAATGGGGGATAAGGTCTACTAATCGACTACGGGTTTATCTGAGGATGTGCAGAACAACAATTAAATCGCATAAAGAAGAACGAAAGAGAAGAAAAGGATAAGAAAGAAAGAAGAAAAGATCAGAAGTTCAGTAGAGCTAAACAAAAAACAAAAAGAATTTTTTTAAAAGAAAAGAAAGAAACACGCACACACACATATACCCCTAAAATAAAAATTATAAGAGGAAAAAAAGTTACTAGAAAACAATTTTTTTCAAAAAAGGTAAAAATTAAAAATTTAAAAAAGTTTTAGAAAAAAGTTTTTATAAAAGGTACCAAAAAAAAAAAAAAAATTTTTGTTAGGGGTCGGAAAAATCATGTATCTCCCTTATGTCCATAAATAGCCTCTTGTTGGAGTCTCTGGTCTGCTAGAGGTGTTTGATTTTCCTGTGGCTTGGTTGGTTTCTTAAGTCAGTTTGTTTGAACAGGCAGAAAAATGCTCTGCTTTACCCAGGATTTTGTGATCCTCCTCCCAGATTAGTTCAATGGTAGGGAGATATGCTTTGAGTATCACAAAAGAGGGAGATGGCTTTTTCCTCAAGTTTGGAGATGCTGTGATGAGGCTAGGTTCTGGGTAGAGTTGAGGACTTTCAGCAAACTTTAGCTTTTCCCGGGTGCTAGTTTGTGAGAAACTCCCAGAGCCCAGCCTGGAGCCACTCTCCGGGTTTATGTTTACTGAATTTCAATTGATTGTCAAGGCTGCTAAAGGGAGGGGCAGCCTCTGGCTCTGATTACCCAGTGAAGAAAGCCACTCCTATGGCTGGCGCCCGAGCTGGGTGACTTTTCTCTGGGTGGAGCTGAGTCTGGCAGGTCAGCTTAGGTTCTTGTGACCTGCTAAATAACTCCAGTTTTCTTCCAAGGCTTAAGTTGGAGCTAGCAGCTCCATCGAGCATTGTCAGTATCCAAGATGGAGATCTCCAGTACTGGAGGGTGAGGGAAGGCCTTCCCTCCTCTGCTCCCTGAGAAGCAGTGAGGAAGCATCATATACACTAAATTTGGAATGATACCGAGAAGATTAACATGGCCCCTGCTTAAGGATGACAGGCAAACTCCTGTCATTCCATCGCCTAATTTGTTAGGAAATGGAAAGGCTTCGGAAATAGATTATGAAGTGTAGTAAGCCAATTCCAAATAAACATAGGTCCCATGGTTTCCCTAATTTTCAATAACTAATACATGTCTGGGATAAGCAGAAAAGGTCAAAAGCTATGAGCATATGACCAGATAAGATTATGTTAAAGGAAATGAACCGAAGTTAGTGACACAAGTGGTTTTTTCTTTCTTGCTATTGTTTCTCACATACTTATAACATACAGTGGTTTTTTTTTTTTTTTTTGCTTCTTTATATGTTCCGACCTCATGTTATAACACCTGTTTTCACTGTATTTGAAGTTGGTGCGCCTACATCTTGTCTATAGTCTCTTCTAATTTGTGGATGGGAAGAAGAAAAAGAAAATGCTTAAATAGGGATACAGGTTCACCCATTGTAACAATGAGATGCACAAGACACTATGTTGTAAAATGAACTTTACAATTGAGGCAGGGGAAGGGAGGAGGTGAGTGGACTTGTGGAGGTGGAAGGGAAGGGATAGTAGGGGAATAATAAAGGAGGAGTTAACAATGCTTGTTAGGAAATGTACTCATTGCCTTGCTCGTGTAACTGTGACCCTTCTGTACAGCATTTTTGCAATGAAAACATATAAAAATGTTCTGAGATGGAAGAGTTTATTTCCTTTATTTCACTCATAAAATCGTTAAGAAATTAATGAAAAACACTGATATGAAGGTATTTTCAATAAATTTTGAATAAAGTGTGCCCACACACTTGCATGTGTGTTGGCATGCTCAGAGTTTGAAATCAGGGCTTCAAGGTCTTGCTAGTCCTATTCGCTCTATTAGTGAGCTACTAAATGAGCTACATCTCCATTCCTGGCCCTTTGCTAGTTCATTAAAATTTTTGAAAAATAATCTTATGAATTTATTTTGCCCTGATAGGCTTCCAACTGTTATCCACAGATCTTAGGCTCCTGAGTAGATATCCCCAGTAGTAGGATTACAGGCCTTATAAACCAGCAAAAGGCTTTCAGAATAATGTATAAAGTAGAAGAAAATTTACTTCACAGGGGCCTGTTTTATCATCTCCTACTTTTAAAACATTTTGGATTGAATATATGTGAATTTATTTCGTTTTGGAATTGTTAAAAGACAGTAAGTGTTGATATTTAAAAGTTTTAGTACATTTTAAAAAGGATACTGGAACTGTGGGACAGAAGATATATGCTTCTCTTTGTACCTCAATTTATAAGCTCAGTTCTGTGCATGATAACCCAATGTCACCAAGACATTGTATACTATTATTTCTTGGACAATATGAATATTGAATTGAGAGTGTCATAGAATGAAGAGATTTTATCTACCTTTTGTGTATTGCTGAAAGACTTTTGGAAACTTTGACTCATTTTCTTCCTCACTCACTGTGTCTTTGGGCCATACACTTACTGCCTTTAATTACAATTTTTTCCAACACTAAAATGGTAATAACATTAGCATTATAGCAAATGTTATCTTAAGAATTAAAGGAAATAACACTTGCGAAATACTTAATATAAACTTGTATGGATGAGTTTGAGTTTAGCCAGCAGTCTTTTTTAAATACTAAATAAAATGTGATAAGTAGTACAGAAACCATTACATGTAGTGAGCAACCAGAACTAATATCTATTGACCATGCTCTGCTTCCAAGCAAGCCAGTTGGATAACTTCTCATGCTGTAAATCAAACTGGTTATCTTATGTCTTGTTAGAGTAAAAGTACCAGAGACAGAACGATGAAGTTATCTTGTAGACTGAGATGAAATCCATATGAAAATGTGTAAAACTGATAAAACATAAAAGTATCTGACCAGTATAGTGTGTTTTACAACTTTTAAGTTACATCGCAAAGATAAAGAAGACCTAGAAGAATGAATTCTTTTTCTGTTTTCCTATCATAGGTCCTTAGATGGATGAACTCTTACTCATTCTTATACAGGCATGATCTGATGAGAGGAACTGTATTTTTTGTTTGCTTCCTTCTATTTATTCTTCAGTTTGAAATTTGAGCCATTGGGACTGAAAGAAACCAAGGGAAATTAGACAAACAGGCTTTGGAAAGAACAATCAATGTAAAATATATGAATTACAGCCTTGTAAAAGGTCTAACTAAATTGAGTTATATAGTCACAAGTGTAAACAGAAAATGATTTAAGCAATACCATCTTATTGAAAATTGAAAAATGTTATGAGTTGCTACATTTTTTTTTCTTTTCTACCTTCAATCAATTATTGATCTGGTTTAAAGAGCTTAAAGATGAGATTAACAAGGAAATGGATTAAAATGGACAAAAGGTCTGAATAGACATGTTCTCCATAAAGCCCTGAAAATCGCCTGTGGGTTTACAAAGTTGTGTTTAATACAACTTCTATGCTGGCTTAATGCTTTTTGAGTAGAAGTCATTCGAGAAATATAATTCAAAATTACTATGATACTACTTCATAACTATTATAACTCATAAAAAAATCAATGGAACCAGTTGTGGTGGTAAAGGCTTGTAATTCCAAGCATTTAGGAGGTTGGATTTAAGTCTAAGGCCAGTTTGGGTTACTGCAGATAGTATAAACCTCCCTTTTATTACCTTTGAACAAAAAGTAATAATGTTGGTGAGTGGGGAGAAAAGGAAATTTTCTACACTCTTAGTTAGTATTCTCATTGTAGAAACTAGTATGCAGGTTTCTAAAGAAATCCAAAGTTGAAATATCATCTGATCCACCAATCATGTGATTATTTCTCACTGGGTAATTCGTAAATATATCTATAGTTCATTCTTATTCACAACAGCCAAGATATAAGTCAGAGTTCAGTGTTCAACTACAGACTAATAAAGCAAATGTGATACATGCACAAATATCATCATCTGTTTCATCCTTAAAATAGCAAGAGACTTTCCCATTTGCCACAACTTACAATGACCTGAAAGTTGTATTGTAAATGAAGAAAAATGTTGTGTTCTGATCTTTGTAAACACACACACACACACACACACACACACACACACACACCTCAAACATTAAGGCGGAATTTTTTTAAAAAATTAAAGCAAAGTGTAACTTCTGGGGCATTTAGTTCACAATGTAGAAGATAGTGGATATACAGTATGACCAGGTATAGAGTTGTAATGTACAACATGAGGATATAGGGGACAACACTGGCCTTACACAGGAATGAAACTAAGTAAGTAGGAGTTGTTCTTCCTAGGGGAGCATTATTGTGTACATCAAGTATAATCTTAGTAGATGAGCAAAATAACTCAATAGCTATGTACATATGACCGTATAAGATGATTCTAAATGAAATGAACTCCAAGATATGTTCTTTGTTGTTGTTATTCTTAATGTACTACATGATTTATTTTTATCTTTTTTGTGTTTTCCCCACCTATGGGTTATCCCCGATAGTCACTGTATTTGATTTTGATACATTGGGTATTGTAAATATGTTGATCTAAACTGGGGAAGGGAAAGGGAAAAAACAAAATGGTGAGACAAAGGACAAAGGGGGAACCTCTGCAACAGTGATACTCACAAGACAATATTTTGGAAATAATCTTGGGAGGTGCATTGGGAGCGAAGAGGGAGAAAAATGAGGGAAGGTGAAACAAGTTAGAAAAGAAATAAATGCATTACCTTACTTATGTAACTATACCTCCTCTGTACACTACCTTGAAAATAAAATTTAAATAAAAAATAAAATATATGGGAGTAGCAATACAGTCGATGGGACTAGGGGAAATTCTGTACTACAAAAAGAAGAGTAGAACAACTGTGGAGAGCAGCAATTTAACATAGGAAGTAATAAACTAGCATACAGATTTTCAGCCTTATGTCAGTCACTAGAAAGGGAAAACAAAATGCATAATCAGCAAAATAATAGAGATAAAGTAGAAAATTAAACAATTGAGGTGAAGAGATGACTTGGACCAAGAATAACAAATGACACAGTTAGGAAACAATAACAAGATGGTAAGATTAATAAATATTAAATTAATTCTATTAAATGTAGTTTACATCACAATTTGTTAGAATGATAATTCACATCAGAGTTTAGTAGTATATAATTTTAATAATATATTAGTTATTATTGATTACTTCATATTGAATGTTTAATATATAATTTTAATTTCTGCCAGGTATAAAAAAGAAAAAAATGAAACTTATTTTAATAATATATTTCATGAATTGTGAAATTAGAAGCATTAGAATTTAAACAAATAATATATCATTATTGTTTCATTTCTGCGAATTAATGTAATAATTCAAAGTATCTTGTACTCAGCACTCATTTTAATATGAAATAATAAATTATTGCACATGTCTCAGTATTAGGTGGAAGAGTTCAGCATTGTGGTGAAATTCACACCACACAATACAGGAGGGATTACTCATCTCATCTAGCTTAAATGGTGGAAATTTGAATTCTACATGCATGTTAAATTCCTGCTCGGTGACATCTAAAAATTATATACAATCATATACACGAGAACTATTTCAGGTTATACTTAAACGTCATATTCATTAATTAAATTTTTATTATTTTGTACCAAATGAGTAGATGATGATGCATCTGTGCCAGGTTATTCATATTGAGGCTTATTTTATATTTCTGACATTGTTTCTCCAGTTGGTTTTAATTTTCCGTAAGGGGTTAAGTGTATTATATTGGATATATGAAAGTAAACTGAATGTTTATTTCATTAATCCCTTGCCTCTTGTCTAATCCCAATATAATTTATCTATGTGTTTGAAGTAATGAAAATAACAACAGATATAAGCAAGGTAAATCAGTCTTTAGTCGACAAGTATTTTCACATTTATTTTGATAGTTGGTCCTCTTTTACACTACAGAATATTATTCTTGGGAAAATGTGTTCCATGCTGGCCACAACTGCAGAATATTATGGTTTGATCTATAATAAGAGAAAGAAGGAAGGGAACCTTCCTTCCAAAATTCTGCTCCCTGGGATGTGAGCTGCTTTATGGTCCTGAATTGGAAATGAACATTTTTCACAGTCAATCTTGAAAAGCCATCTTGATAGACCATTTCTGTAAGTGGTTACAGAGGATTATTGATGCCTTTGCAAGGATGCCAGATTGCCTCATTTTGGGAAAATTTAAACAGGAATTTAGTCAGCTGTTTTTTGAATCTTTAGGAGAAAAACCCATTGACCCTAGGTCAGGGGACCACTGAGACCCAGAGAAGCTACTACCTTGAATAGCAATCCTACACTTCTAAAACAAACAAACAAAAAAAACTACACCAAACAAATAAACAAAAACTCCAGTAAGCACAGCCAGTCAGGGCTGCTATCACAGCTGACACGAAGTCAGGGAAAAACAGAAACTGAAAGTCATTTAGCTGATGAATATATTTTTAATGAGGCAGACTCAAATCAATCTCCAGAGAGAATGTCAGAAAGACTGAACAGAGAAACTAAAATTGGTTACACAAAGATTCAAAAGTAGAATTCCTTGTAGAACAAATAAATCATAGAAAGCCTGTGTGTGTAAGAACAAGACAGCAGACCAAATTCCAGAAATCCACATTTTCTTAGAGGTCAGCCTAATAAATTATCAATGGAAATCTTTGAATTCTTAAATATTTGACCACATGTGGATGAAGGCTGAAGAGTGAAAATGTTATCACTCACATTAGGAAGTAATCAAGCAAAGATTTGTAATAACAAGAGAAAACAATTATTCCAAAAGTGGGTCAAATTTGTTTTGATGTAACATTTCTTGATTTAGGTGCTAGCAATTTCCATACAATTGATTCAGTCCCACAGCTGAGTTGATACTGACTGTTGTATTCCTACATGAACTAAAAGAGAAAATTTACAAATGTCTGATGAAATGAGTTGAATGTGAAGTGTTCTATTAGTGATATCTGAGGTTTAGACACAAGTGAAGAGGTGGATTTTCTTTTCTAAAAATCCCCCATTTTTAGCCTGGGGCCACTGGCTCACAGCTGTAATCCTAGCTACTCAGGAAGCTAAGATCTGAGGACTGCAGTTCAAAAACAGCCTACAAAGGAAAGTCCCTGAGACTCTCATATCCATTTACCAACCAGAAAAACAGAAGTGACACTGTGGCTCAAGAGATAGAGCACTCACCTTGAGTTGAAGAGCTCAGGGACAGTGTCCAAGCGCAGACTTCAAGCCCCTGGAACAACAATAAAAAAAATTAATATAACCAGTTCCTCTTCTTCTTGATCTTCTCTAAGTAGGATACATTTGATTAACTTCTATCCTACTGATTTGGTGGAGGTACATTGTTTCAAGTTTTCTTTGTCATGAAATATGTTTAAATATTCTTTAAATGTAAAGGAGAGTTTGGCTTGGGACCATATTCACGGTTGGTAGTTGTTTACCCTTACTGTTTGTAATACATCATGCCAGGCTCTCCTTTTTACCATATCAGCTAAGAAATCGGTATTTATTCTGACTGTATATCCTTTATAAATAATCAATCTTTTCTCTATGGCAGCTTTAATAATGCTTTCCTTGATCTTTATTGATCCTCTAGTGGATTATGATGTGGTGGTGGATTGTTCAGTTCTTGAATTCTGTTTGGTTTCTAAAGACTTCTCTTCTCTGAATGAGCCTATCTCTTTGGATGTTTGGCATGATCTCTGGTAGAATTCTGTAATAGGTTTCCCATTCATTTAGTTTCCTGCTCTTCTCCTTCTTGCTACCTATCTCCCCGAAATTTGATCTTCTAACTGAGTCTTGAAGTTCTGGAAAGATCATTTCTTATCTATTGGATTTGTTCTAAATGATTATTTCCTTTTTCTAATTATGTCTACTCTGTCTTTGACCCTGAGATTTTCTTCTATGTCATCTATTTCCTGTGGAGACTTTCTACTTTGTTTTTGATTTCCCTGTCTTCTAATTTGGTCAATTTTGGGGGTTCTATCTCTTTATTAATACTTTGCTTTAGGTCTTGTATGGACTTTGTATACATTTTTTGGGGAGAGGGGGAGTTGCAAGGGTTGTTTCTTAGCTGTGTCTTCTCTCATATCTTTTAACGAGGCATCAATTTTAGTCTTGGACTCCCTTGTCTTCTCAGAATTTATTTATCTTTCTGTTTGTAGTATCCGTGAATTATTTAGCTAAACTTTGGTTGGTCTCATCTTGTACTCAAATTTCCTTGTAGAGGTTTTCCATCTTTCCATTAATCACAATTTTCAGCTGTATATGTAACTATCTTCTAGGTCCTTGTAACTAGCTTCTAGGTACTTGATTGTCTGTTCTAATGCCTGATAATTTACTGTGTGAATTATACTAGCTTGACATCACTTTTCTTGTATTTTCTCATTTGTTCTTTCCATTTGGAGATTTTCTTTTTGGGGGAGCTATGATCTTAATAGATGTCTCTCTATGTTCTTGGTTGATTTGTCAGGTGTTGATTTGGTCTTCGGTTGTGATTTGTTTTTCTAGAATTAGGTTATTGTCTCGACCATTAAGTGTAGGAGTAGAAATAAGTTGTGGTGAGATGCTGTGATGTTAATACTTGTGGTTCCAGTGACAGTTTGGACTGTCCTATGGCCAACTAATCTTCGATAAGGGAGCTATAATAATAGAATGGAAGAAAGTCAGCCTCTTCAGTAAATGGTGGTGGCAAAATTGGTTAACTACCTCTAGAAAACTAAAGCCAGATCCTTATATATCACCCTGAACCAGAATCAACTCCAAATGGATCAAAGACCTCAAAGTCAAAGCAGACTCTCTGAAAACATTACAGGATGGAATAGAAGAAACCCTACATCTCTTTAGCTCAGGCCGAAATTTTCTTAATAGAGACCCAGAAACACAACAAATCAAAGGAAGGTTGGACAAATGGGATTGCATGAAGTTGCAGAGCTTCTGCATGGCAAAAGACATAGCTAGCAAGATCAATAGAAAGCTCACAGATTGGGAAAAGATCTTTACTAGCCATACAACAGACAAGGGTCTCATATCTAAAATATACTTGGAACTCAAAAAATTAAATCCCCCAACAACAAATCCTCAAAGAAACAATTGCCCAATAAATAAGTGGGCTAATTACTTAAAGAGAAACTTCTGTGAAGAAGAAAGAAGGATGGCCAATAGACACATGAAGAAATGCTCAACCTCTCTAGCCATAAAAGGAATGCAAATCAAAACAACATTGAGATACCACCTCACCCAAGTTAGAATGGCTATAACCAAGAACTCTAACAACAACAGATGCTGGAGGGCATGTGGAGAGAAGGGAACCTTACTTCATTGCTGGTGGTAGTTTAAACTTGTTCAACCACTTTGGAAAGCAGTATGGAGGTTCCTCAAAAGACTCCACATAGAGCTCCCCTATGACCCAGCAATCCCACTTTTGGGCATTTACCCAAATGTTTACAAACAAGACCACACTAAAGCTACCAGCACAACTATGTTTTTTGCAGCATTATTTACCAAAGCTAAGATACGGAACCAACCCAGATGCCCCTCAGTACATGAATGGATCAAGAAAATGTAGTATATATACACAATGGAATTCTATGCCTCAATCAGAAAGAATGACAGTGCCCCATTTGTTAGGAAATGGAAAAACTTGGAAAAAATTATATTAAATGAAGTAAGCCAAGCCCAAAGAAACATAGTTCCCATGGTTTCCTTTATTTGCAATATCTATTATATATATGAGTCAAGCACTAAAGGTCAGATAAGGTGATGTTAGGAAAATGAACCCTTAGATATGTATTTAAATGTTTTTTTTCTTTCATGCATTTGTTTCTAATGCATTTATAAGATTATTTCTTTGTTGCTTTGTATGTCCCTCCCCCACAGTATAACCCCTGCTTTCACTATATTTGATGTTGGTAGAATTTGTGGAGGAGATGTGGAAAAACAAGTCGTTTAAGGATACAGGTGGACCCGTTGCAACAATAAGAAGTACAAGTTTTCATGTCGAAAATGAACTTTACAACTTTGGTGCGGGGGGTTGGGGGGAGGCGACTTGGGTGGGAGTGGGGGGTAGCTGGGAAGGGATGTGAAGGGTAAACAAGGGAGGAGGCTGCAGTGCTTGATAAGAAATGTACTCATTATTTTGCTCATGTAATTGTAACCCCTCTGTATAGTATATTCACAAAAAATAAAAAATAAAATAAAATAAGTGAACTCATTACTTTGCCCATGTAATTGTAACCCCTCTGTATGGTATTTTCACAATTAAAATAATAATAAAAAATATTTAGGCTCAAAATGCAAGTAAAATTTAGACCTACATGCTGAGTAAGAGATATGATGAATGTGAAATAGAGGCTTGCTATTAACATGATTATTCGATCATATGTAGGTTTAGGATTAGGCAAGATGTTACAGTTGGGGTTAGGATGAGAAAACGATGTAAGATATTGTGTAAAACTGTAACTTATTTTAAGAAGAATGAATGACATCAAAGTTAGAATGAATGAAAACCAGTGTCAGTGTTACTTTAAAAATTCAGATATCAGGGCTGGGAAGTTGGCTCAGTGGTAGAGTGCTTGCCTTGCATGCCTGAGGCCCTGGGTTCATTTCCTCAGCACCACATAAGAAAAAAGCCGGAAGTGGCGCTGAAGCTCAAGTGGTAGAGCTCTAGCCTTGAGCTGAGGAGCTGAGGGACAGTGCCCAGGCCCAGAGTTCAGGCCCCACGACCGGACCCCCCCCAAAAAAATTCAGATATCATTTGGTTTAAAGTGTGAGTTACTGTTTTATTTCTTGTTAGGGTTAGGGAAGGATAAGCTTTAGCTTAAAATTTAGTTTTCCACTAAGAAGTAGAAGCAAAAAAAATGTGTGATTGAATTATATAGAGACAATTTTCCTTACATTAACCAGTTGGTGTTAATTCAGATTGAGATTATGATTAGGTTTCATGTTAAAGGGGGTTGAGGAAAGAGTAAAAAATGGATTAAACTGGTGGCTCACGCACATTAGCCTACTTACTCAGGAAGCTGAATTCTGAGGATGCAGTTCAAAGCCAGCCCAGGCAGGAAAACATTTTACATAAGTAATCTGCAGGAATATTTTCTAATCAGAGAGAGAGCTAGCACAGTGACAATATGGGTGATACCTGTTGCTCGGTTATTTTATTCTCTTTCTTCAGTGAGGAGTTCAGAAGAAATCCTGAGTTTAATGTTTTACAGATATAGTTCAGGATTTCTTTTTCATGAATCAAACATGGGAAAGAACTAAATGCAACCTCACTTAATTAAAAAAAAGAATAGAAGCTATATTTATTTATATTACTGTGCATGAAGAAATTCTGGAGATTTCTGGATAATTCAGAGGGCCCCCATGCAGAAATACAGGACAAGACGAAAGTAAAACTCTTTTTAAATTATAATAGCTTATCATTGATGAAAAGTTTTAGTGGATGTCTTTCCTTTTTATTTCTTTTTTGCCAGTTATTCAGTGCTGCAGCAAGGCTGTGCCTTGGAGCATTTTTCACGTCACCGCGTGAAGCTCCATTTCTGTAGTTCCTGTGGGTGTGGGTGCCTCCTAAGAAATGGGGGGCCCCTAAGAAATGGGGCCCTTTCCCTTGCAGTGGATGTGCAGTGAGTGGATGTGTTTGCATGCTTTCCAGCATTGCCAGATGAGACCCACCCACCCTGCCCGTCTAACTTCCTTGTCTCTGTTGCTCCATTTCACCCAGGAGCTGGCAGGCATGGGGCTGGAGTTGAGACCACTGCTGTCCTCTCCTCTACCTGCTGTGCTGGTACTGGTGTGCAGTGGTCCTAAGTATGTGGGCCATCCCAGGGAGACTCTGTTCTGGGGTCACTGCCTGCCCCCATGGGTGTGGGGTGGGGGGACAACATGTTTGTACACTGCATAATCCATGGGAGAAGGCAGGCTGCACATGCAGTCCGCCCCTTTGGGGCCAGGCAGCCCAGCCTTGGTTCACCTAATCAGTCTTTAAGGCAGTCTGGGAACTGGAGCCATGTTCTGGCCACTCTGCCAGCTGGCTGGTGACAGCTGCAGCAGCTCAGCAACCTGGAGCCCCTTCAGCATCTCTGTGGACCTCCATTTTATGGTCCCTGTGGACTCAGGTACAAGGCAATCCCTGCATATGCCCATCAGTGATAGAGAAGCCTGTACTTGCAGTGCACCAGCTGCAGCACCGGGGACCCGAAGCCCCTTTGGCTTTGCTGTGTAACCTCCTCCGTTGTCCTTCTAGTCCACATGGGCCCAGCTCTCAGTGCCATTCTGGGGATGCTCCGTTTGGAGGCAATGAGCTCACCTCCTAACCACACTGGGCTCCAAAGCAGGTAAATGGTTCTGGCCTTGGCAGTGTAGGCTGCACAGATAGAAGGCAGGAGTTAGGGTCTGCCTTGCCTTCCCTTTTGGCTTTGGCACCTGAATCTGGGTTGATTGGTTTGGTCACTGATGGAGCCTTGTTGGCTACAGCCCACCGCAACAAGTGCTGCATATGCTGCAGCATCAAGGTTTCCTGAACCTGCTTCAATGTCACCACAAGACTTTTGATGGGTCTACATGGGCTGCTGTGGATTTCATCCCAGGACTCCCATTAGGAAGTGCCACTCCGCTTCGTGATACTGCAAGCAAGAGGTGCCACATATAATTTCTACTTTCTAACATTTTCCTTCATTGAGATAAACAGAATTGGGAGATATAAATAAGTTTTAAAAACATAGGTCCCGTGGTTTCCCTTGTTTGCAAGGACTAGTACATGTCAAGGACAAGCAGAGAAGATCAAAAGCTATGTACGTATGACCATATGAGATGATATTAAATGAAATGTACCACAAGCTAGAGACAAAAGTAGTTTTTTTTTCTTTCTTGCTTTTGTTTTTTATATACTTATAAGGCACTATGTGATTTTTTTGTAGGTATAATCCTTGGTATAATCCCTGTTTTCACTGTATTTGATTCCAGTGTTCTTCATCTTTTATATACATTTTTGTAATTGGGGGAGTGGAGAGGTTATAGCAGAATGCTTAAATGTGGATACAGGTTGAACCACTGTGATGATGAGATGTACAGGACATTGTGTTGAAAATGATTTTATAATGTCCGGCAGGGGCCAAGGAGGGAGGATTTGGAGAGGTGGGGAGGGAAAGGGTAGTAGGGGAAAAACAAAGGAGGAGTAACAATGATCAATAGGAAATGTACTCATTACCCTACTCATGTAATTGTAACCACTCTGCATAGAATTTTTACAATAAAAAATATTTTTAAAAAACCTCTGCCTTGTGTAGATTTCCAGTGTTGCCCTCAGCATTGCATTTTTTGCCTTTTCTGACTGTGGTTAGGTCCAACTGCCTAGTGGATCAGTAATCTTCAAGGCATCTTGGTCCTGAAGTGGGACTTCTATTATCCAGTGGTGGTTGGAACCAGGCCAAGGACACGACAAAACCACTTCCAGGACATGGCTTCTTCACTCCCCATGCAACTAGGATTGCAAGCAAAATTTCTCTGAATTTGACTCCAGAAAACAACCACTGAACCAAAAGGCAAGTTCACCAAACACCTCCCCTCTTCCCCCCCATTCCCTCCAATCTCCCTCCTTCAAAGTACAAAATAATTTTGCAGGTTTTGTCAAACACACAGATTGCCCACCACCTCCCCTGGTAAACTAGGTTTCAAGTCACCAAGTTATGTAAACGGTTAATGCCGCACTCATTATTCTGGACAACATCTTCAGGTTGTTTGATACTTTAATTTGTTGTTGTTGGTGGTGATGGGAGGGCCTGAACTCTGGGTCTGGGCACTGTCCCTGATGAGCTAATCAGCTCAAGCCTATTGCTCTACAACTTGAGCCACAAAGCCACTCCATTTCTTTCTGCTTATGTGATGCTGAGAAATTGAACCCAGGTCCTCATGCAGGCAAGACAAGCACTCTACCATTGAGTCTCCTTCCCAGCCCTAATGCTTTAATTCTTTTAATTTAATTTTATTTTTTTTCAGACATGGGGTTTAATGTCAGGACCTGGGTGCAAACATATCCCTGAGTTCTTCAGCTCAAGGGGAGCCCTGTACCACTTGAGCCACAGTGCCACTTCCTGTTTCCAAATAAACGTCATTCAGATTTCCCTGTCAGGGTTTGCTTTGAATGGTGAATATTTAAATTCTATTTCTTCTACATGTTTATTGGAATATTACAGCTTATCGGAAATTTAAATTTTTCTATAAACCTTTGTCTTCAAGTAATCCAATTGCATTAAATATTACACTTAGAATCTATTCTGTAGTAACCCATTTTGAAATTATTATGTTAATATGAAAATCCTATAGAAAAATCCCAATAAAGTCCATATGGGAAATATGCTAATTTTAGCAAGCTTGAGTCTCCTTCCTATTTATTTATTTATCTTTTTATTAATTATTTTATTGTGAAAATAATGTACAGAATTGTAACAATTACATGGGCAAGATAATGAGTACATTTCTCATCAAGCATTGTAGCCTCTTCGTTTTTTTTTCCCTTTCCCATCTGTTCTCATCCCCCACACTCTCCAAATACCCACTTGCCCGCCCCCCACTCTTGCCGGCCAAAGTTGTAAAGTTTGTTTCTATATAACGACTTGTACATCTCATTGCTGCAATGGGTCCACCAGTATCCTTATTTAAAGGATTTATTTTTTCCCATCCCCTCCACAAAGTATACCAACATCAAATACAGTGAAAAGGGGGGTTATACCATGGGGGAGGGACATTCAAAACAACAAAGAAATCATATTATAAATATGTTAGAAACAATCGCATGAAAGAAAGAAAAAAAAAACATTTGAATCCTTATCTTCGGGTTCATTTCAACTAACATCAACTTCTCTGACCTTTTCTGCTTGTCTCAGACGTATACTGGTTATTTCAAATAAGGGAAACCGTGGGACGTATGTTTCATTGAGCCTGGTTTATGTCACTTAATATAATTTTTTCTAAGACTTTCCATTTCCTAACAAATGAAGCAATGCCATTTTTTCTGATGGAGGCATAGAATTCTATTGTGCATATATACCACATTTTCTTGATCCATTCATCTACTGAGGGGCACCTGGGTTGATTCCATATCTTAGCTATGGTAAATAAGGCTGCAATATACATAGTTGTGCTGGTAGCTTTACTATGGTCTTGTTTGTGTCCATTTGGGTAAATGCCCAAAAGTGGGATTTCTGGGTCATAGGGGAATTCTATGTGGAATCCACTGAGGAACCTCCACATTACTTTCCAAAGTTGTTGAACAAGTTTACATATCCATTAACAATGCAGTAAAGTTCCCTTATGCCCACATCCCCTCCAGCATCTGTTATTAGAGTGCTTCATTATAGCCATTCTAACTTGGGTGAGGTGGTATCTCAATGTTGTTTTGATTTGCATTTCTTTTATGCCTAGAGAGGTTGAACATTTCTTCATGTGCCTATTGGCCATCCTCCTTTCCTCTTCAGAGAAGTTTCTCTATAATTATTTAATCCACTTATTTTCTGGTCAGTTGTTTTTTGAGGATTTGACCTTGGGGGATTTAATTTTTTGAGTTCCAGGTATATGTTAGATATGAGATCCTTGTCCGTTTTATGGCTAGTGAGGATCTTCTCTCAATCTGTGGGCTTTCTATTGATCTTGCTAACTATGTCCTTTGCCATGCAGCGGCTCTGCAATTTCATGCAAACCCATTTTTCCAACCATTCTTTGGGTTGCTGTGCTTTTGGGTCTCTATTAAGAAAATTTCAAGCCGGGCGCTGGTGGCTCACGCCTGTAATCCTAGCTACTCAGGAGGCTGAGATCTGAGAATCACGGTTCAAAGCCAGCCCGGGCAGGAGAGACCGTGATACTCCTATCTCCAATAAACCACCAGAAAACCGGAAGTGGCACTGTAGCTCAAGTGGTAGAGCGCTTGCCTTGAGCTGAAGAGCTGAGGGACAGCGCCCAGGCCCAAAGTTCAAGCCCCACGACTGACAAAAAGAAAAGAAAAGAAAAGAAAAGAAAAGAAAAGAAAAGAAAAGAAAATTTCAGCCTGTGCAAAGGAGACCTAGGGTTTCTCCTATTCCATTGTTTAAAGTTTTCAGAGTGACTGCTTTGACTCCCAGGTCTTTGATTCATTTGGAGTTGATTCTGGTGCAGGGTGAAATACTAAGGTCTAGCTTTAGTTTTCTACAAGTAGTTAACCTATTTTGGCAACACCATTTACTGAATAGGCTGTCTTTCTTCCATTCTATTTTTTTAGCTCCCTTATCGAAGATTAGATGGCTGTAGGTGTGTAGGTTCATTTCTGGGATTTCAATTCTATTCCATTGGTCCTGAGGTCTGTTCTTGTGCCAATACCAAGCTGTTTTGATTACTATGGCTTTATAGTAGAGTTTGAAATTTGGTATTGATATTCCTCCAGCAGTGTTCTTTCCGTTGAGGAGCGTTTTTGCTATTCGGGGTCTTATTGTTCCATATGAATTTTTGAATTGCCTGCTCTGTTTCCTTAAAGAATGAGGTTGGAATATTGATAAGTATTGCATTGAATTTGTAGAAGCCTGGGGAATTACTGCCATTTTCACCACATTGACCCTTCCAATCCAGGATTATGGGAGTTTTTGCCACTTTCTGAGGTCTGTTTTGATTTCCTTTTTCAGGTTTTTAAAGTTTTCATCATAGAGGTCCTTCACTTTTTGGGTTACGTTATGTCCTAGGTATTTTACTTTTTTGTGGAGATATTAGGAATGGTGTTGATTTCCTGATTTCAGCCATGCTTTTCTCATTGTTGGCATACAGAAAAGCCGTTGATTTTTGAGGCTTAATTTTATAACCTGCTACTTTGTCAAAATTTTGAATCAGCTTGAGTAATTTGGTAGTGGAGTCCTTGGGATTCTTTATATAGATGATCATGTCATCTGCAAAGAGGGAGAGTTTTACTTCTTTCCCTATTTGAATCCCTTTTATATTTCCATCTTATCTTATTGCTGTAGCTAGGCATTCTAATAGTAGATTAGGCACTGTCCCTCAGCTCTTCAGCTCAAGGCTAGTTCTCTACAACTTGAACCACAGAGCCACTTCCGGCTTTTGTCTTTTTGCTTATGTGCTATTGAGGAATCGAAGCCAGGGCCTCATGCATGCAAGGCAAGCCCTCTACCACTGAGCCACCTTCCCAGCCCTTCTCTTCTTTTTCTAATAACTTTTGCTAAGGGTCTGTCGATTTGTTATTTTTTCGAAGAACCAACTATGTTTTGTTGATTCTAGTTTTTATGGATTCTAATTCATTTAATTTTGATTTAATTTTAATTATTTCTTTCCATCTACTGGGTTGGGGTTTATCCTGCTGCTCTTCTTAGGGAGGCTCACATGTCTCATTAGATTATTGATTTCATATCTCTCCAATTTTTTGATGTAGGAACTCAGAGCTATACACTTGCCTCTGAGTACTGCCTTTCCTGTGTCCCAGAGGAGCTGGTAATTTGTATGTTCATTTTTGTTGAATATTATGAACATTTGAATTTCGTTTCTGATCTCATCCATGACCCACTGGTGATTCAATAGTTTGTTGTTCAGTCAACATGTGCTACAGGACTTTCTTTGATGGTTTTGTGTTGAGTTCTACTTTATTCTTGTGGTCTGAGAGAATGCAAGCTATAACTTCAGTGCTTTTGAATTTGGATAAGTGTGCTTTGTGACCTAAAATGTGGTCTATTTTTGAAAAAGTTCCATGTGCTACTGAGAAAAACGTGTATTCTGATGCTGCTGGGTGAAATATTTGGTAGATGTCTCTCAAATCTAGGTGGTCTATGGCGTTGTTTACAGCTGTGGTTTCTCTGTTGAGTTTTTGCTGAGTTGATCTATCTAATGGGGATATTGGTATGTTAAAGTCCCCAAAAATTAATGTCTTTGGATCTATGTGAGATTTAAGAGAAAGTAATGTTTCTTGGATAAATTTAGGTGCTTCATTGTTTGGCAAATAATGATTTGTATTTGTAATATCATCCTGAAGGAGAGATCCCTTAATTAGTATGTAGCGCCCTTCTTTATCTCTTCTCATTAACTTTAATTTGAAATCTATTTTACCTGACATTAAGATTGCAACTCCTGCCTGTTTATGGGGGCTGTTTGCTTGGTAGATTTTGTTCTAGCCTTTCACTTTCAAAATGTGAAGGCAGCAGATAGAAGGATCTTGCTTTTTACTCCACCTAGACAAGCTATGTTGCTTAATTGGAGAGTTAAGTCTGTTAGTAGGAAGATAGGACTGAGAGGTGTTTGGGAGTTCCTGCCATCTTATGCACCTTCTTGGGGGCTGTGCCAACTAGGTTCTTCCTATGGTTCTCGGATTCTCAGTTTGGGTGTGGTTTCTTGGCCTTTATTCTTGTCTTGTTGGTTTTCTCTGTGTAGGACAGCTTTAGGTATCTTTTGTAAGGCTGGTTTGGTGGAGATATATTGTTTCAGTTTTTCATTGGTAAGGAAGTTTTTTATTTGACCTTTGGTTATGAAAGAGTATAGCAAGGTACAGTATTCTTGGTTGATAGCTGTTTGTCTTTAGGGCTTGGAGTATGTCATTCCAGGCTGTTCTTGCTTTAATTGTCTCTGCTGAAAATTTTGATGCGATTCTAATTGGTTTCCATTATATGTGATTGATCTTTTCTCCTTGACAACTTTAAGGATCTTTTCCTTGGTTTGACTTGATCCTGTGCTGATCAAAATGTGGCGGTGTGATATCCTGTTCTGGTCTGGTCTATATGGGGTTCTAAAAGCTTCTTTTTTTTTTCTTTTTTTTTTTAATTTTATTTTATTTTATTTGAGAACATACTGTACAGAGGGGTTACAATTACATGGGCAGGATAATGCATACATTTCTTACCAAGGATTGCAGCCTCCTCCTTTGTTTACCCTTCACCTCCCTTCCCAGCCTCCCCCCTCCCCCCACCCAAAAATACCTCCCCTCCCCCCCCTCCGACATTGTAAAGCTGGTTTTGACATGACATTTTGTACTTCTCATTGTTGCAACAGGTCCACCTGAATCCTTAAACGACTTGTTTGTCCCCATCTCCTCCACATGTTATACTGACATAGGCCTAACTTTTTGCATGTTTGGGAAGTAATCTGCTGGAACCTGTGAAACAAATTTCCTAGACCATTAACTTCTGTTTCTAAGTGCTCCCCTACACCCATTATACTCAGATTAGGCCTTCTGATAGTGTCTTACAAATGTTGAATTGATCTATCATAGTTCTTGGATTTGACTTGGATAGATGTATGTTCTTTCTCTATAATATCTAGGCTGTCTCCAATCCCTGAGTTTCGATCTTCTGCATGGTCTAACCTACTATAAAGACTTTCTACTTTGTTTTTCTTCTAGTTAGTTGGCTTTGATGGCTTCAAATCCTTTGTTGCAGCTTTGTTTTAGATCTTGAATGAACATCTTTACTTCCTTAATTGGTTGTTCAGTGTTTATTCTCAAATCACTTAGTTGTTTGGTTATGATTTCCTTGGACTCCCATTCCTTCTGTTGGCACCATTCAACATTCCCTTTCCGGTCTCCTTGATTTCTTTCAGTTGTCTTTTAATGGACTGCATGTATGCCTCTATTTGGTATGAAAGTAACACAAGTTTTGTGCTAGAACACTATTTTAAGGCAAGTATCAACCAAAGTCCTGTAGTTGCATAGTCAAAAGTCTACAGATACAATCTAACTCAACAGATACAATCTATTCAACGTCAAACACCTATATATTAATGGGCTTAGGACAGCAAAATAGAATTTGGCTAACCAGAAATGACTCGATTTAGGGTGAAATGTGTGGAAAAATAGGATTAGAGAGATGTGGAAAGGTAAAAGGAGAGTGAAATTAACCAAATCCTAATCTCAAAGAGGGAAATGGATTGGACAGAATGATAGGAGAAAGAGAAGAGCAAAAAAACAGACAAGAAAAAATGGAAAAACAAAAATTTAAACTTAACAAGTGAAACACAAAAATTATGCAAGTTTAAAGAAGTAATATTGAAAGAAGAATGGGGATAGGATGAGAGGAAGGGAGTCAAAAGGAGATATGAAATACTAAAAAATAAAAATACTTAAAATATTATATAAGTATAAAGATATAATACTGTTAAGGAATTTAAGCCGAAGAGTTTTTAATTAAGTAATGAATTTCTGAATTAAGTGTGTACACAATGGGGGATAAGGTCTAATTATTGATGACGGGTATATGTGAGGATGAGCAGAACAGCAATTAAGTCATCCCCCCAAAAAAAGAATGAAAGAGAAGAAAAAGTGAAAAGAATGAAAAAGAAAGAAAGAAAGGAAAAGGACCAAAATTTCAGTAGTGATAAAATAAAAATTAAAAAAGAACACAAACATGCATATACACCTAAAATAAAAATTATAAGAGGAAAAAAATTAATAGGAAACAATTTTTTAAATTAAAAAAGGTACAATAAAGGGTTCTTTGATTTTTTTTGGAGTGGGCAGGGAGGCAAATGGAAAGATCCTGTATCTCCCTTGTGTCTGTAACCAGTCTCTTGGTTGGGTCTCTGGTCTGCTTGTGGTGTTTGGTTTTCCTGTGGCTTGATTGGTTTCTTAAGTTAGTTACTTTGGGCAGGCAGAAAGATGCTCTGCTTTACCCAGAATTTTGTGATCCTCCTCCCAGGCTATTTCAGTAGGAGGGAGATCTGTTTTGAGTGTCACAAAAAAGGAAGATGACTGTTTCCTCAAGTTTGGAGATGCTGTGATGAGGCTAGGTTCTGGGTAGGCCTTTCAGCAAGCAGTAGCTTTTCCCTGAGTGGCTAGCTTCTGAGACATTCACAGAGTCCAGCCTGGAGCCATTCTTAGGGTTTATGTTTACTGAATTTCAATTGATTTTCTAGGCTGCTGTATGGAGGGGAAGCCTCTGGCTCTGTTTATCCAGTGAAGAAAGCTACTCCTTGGGGGTGGAGTTTTCTTTGCCTGGGCTTAGTGACTTTTCCATGGGTGGAGTTGAGCCTGACAGGTCTGAGCAGGTTCCTGTGCCTTGCTAAAAGACTCTTTTGTTTTCTCCCTAGGCTTGGGTTGGACCTAGCTGCTCAGCCGGGACTTTGTTAGTATCAAAGATGGAGATCTTTGGAAGTGGAGGGGTTCGGGAGGTGTGGTCTTCCCTCTTCTGCACCCTGAGAAGGAGTGACCATGTCAGGGTTCTACTCATTCCACAGTGTTGGTTCCTGGGTGGTCTCTGGTCTGCAATCTGCAGGATGAAGATATCTGCTCCTTGTCAGTTCTTGCTGGTGTTGAGTAGAATGTGATTGCTTGGTATATCTGGCACCGTTGTGTAGTAATCTCTGTGTTGTAGGTTTGGTGACTGTGGCTACCGCTGCCACCACCACCGCGACAGCAACTGCTACTGGCAAATGCTCAGATCTGTCTCCTTGCCTGGATTTTCCCTCTTTGGCCAAACTCTCTGTACTGTGATTGCACACTTGGTGTAATTCTCTGGCCTAGGACTGTTCACCAGAACACTAAATCTGCTTTCTATGCGAGAGCTTGTTTAGCCTCCAGCTTCTCCTACGCCATCTTCCAGGAACTACTCCTCTTTTTTTTTTTCTCTCCAGTATCTTTTCTTGTTTTGGAACAAGTGTCATGGAGTGTCCAACCAAACAAAAGGAAGTTTATTCCATTAATTTAATAAATAAGGAATACAGCCTGTCTGCATCTTCAGGCATCTTTGAATATAAATCTGATCATTCATATCATTGAATTTTCAAAGTCGTTTTGACAATTTTTTGTTAAACCATTCATTAAAGGGGAAACAAAGGAGGAGGCTACAATGCTTGATAAGAAATGTACTCATTATCTTGCCCATGTAATTGTAACCCCTCTGTACAGTATTTTCACAATAAAAAATAAAAAAAAATTTAAAAAAAGAGGCTCAAATAGCAAGAAAAAAACAATGTTTTGCTTTCTAAGAATGTTTTAAAAACTAGTAATTCAATAAAACACATTCTATTCTTCCAAGATTCCAGTGAAGAATTTTTCTTTTATCATAGTCCTTACCACTGACCCCCTCCCTTCAAACTTGGAGCTTTATTTCAGTTTTCTTGTTCCAGCTTTCATTTTGGTACTAGCATCCGTAATCTCCTTGTAGTATTTGACAATGAAATTCCATTTGTTGTTAGAGAGCTCAATTCATATTGCCAAAGGCAGACTCATGAGCATATCATATAGCATAAACTATTGAATATCATTAATATGATCCTATGCAGCTATTCAACCAATTAATATAAGTATCACATAAATGTGCATATTCATATAAATTTTAAAATGCAAAGTAGTTATATTTCTACGTTATAAAATAATTCAGACCACTAGTAGAAGAGGCTAAGCTAAACCTTATGCATCATCCCCAATATTTTGTAAAAATTTTTCTCATTAACTTTCAGTGAAGGGCCTTCTTTTCCTAGCAATAAGTTATAATTCATGTCCTTGGATTTTAGTCACCTTTGAGTAACCTGTTTTCTTTCCACCACCAGTTAGTCCCTCATGTTAAATACCTGAGGAATAACTTGTCCCAATGTGCTGCAAGAGGAGTACCTGAGTCGACTGTCTGTGCCCACTCTTTCATTGGTTTGTTTGGAAATGGGGTATCAGAGAGAGGGATGTCAGGGTTCAGGTGGCTGGACCCATGGTGTTAGGAATTATGTGTATAAGAAAAGAGTAGTAGAGATTAGGATACCAGGTAAAGGGTAACTGTTACTGTAATTGCTGAGTTACAGTGTCAGGAAATTGGTTAGCAGCAACAGTTTTGCACGGGTTGGGATAGCTAATACAGGCATCCAGAACTGTTTAGCAGGGACAAGGAAGAATAAACAAAGTGAAAGAGTAAAAATTGTGAGGGATTGTGGGGCACAATCAAGGTAACAAGGACATGAGTTTGCAAACTGGGTAGGCAGTACTATGGTAGAAGCAATTGGCATGGTGGCCTGATGTGGTGCCGAGCTCTGGGTTTGCCTGTCCAGTTTTAGCTGTTAAATCTTTAGGGAAACTACTTCTAGCAGCTCATTAACAGCTTGTTGTGTTCAGGCACATGCCATCTATAAATGTCTACTCCAAGTAGCTTGCATTGTTTGGCACCAGTATAGGATCTTTGCCCTAAACATCCTGAGAGACCCCACTCCACAATGCTGCAGAACAGGGTCTATATGGTGAGCTGCAATCACCTCATACAACTCATTCTGCTCCTCTCCAATGTCAATTATCATGGTAGCAAGAGATCTGAGATGTGCTCAGCAGTAGTGCTCTGGGAAGCTGCCAATTCTTACCCTGGTGTTCTGGGAGCTCCCTAGAGAAGGGCAAGAGCACTTGCTGATGTTCTTCCTACTTCTCTCTGTGGCTCTGGACAGCCAAATTGTTGTACCTCAGATGGGTTACTCTCATGTCCAGGTGGCCTCAAACTTACTCTTTCTTCTTTATCTAGGTGCTCATCACCTTCAGCTGCCTCTCCTTTTCCCTCCAGGTAGCTTACTTCCTTTCCACATCCTTTGAATTCTGCTTAATATCAACCTGTGACTTTCACACCAAGTCCTTCCACTTTTTCATCTATCTCTCTAGCTGTGAATCTGGCATAATAGGCTACATGTAACTTCTGTATCTGTTTATCAGGATTTGAGCTGGAATCCAAGCTGGTACTAGCTAACTGAGAACATGGGAAGCATCTTAAATACTCCCCTGCCATTCACTGCTCATTGAGAAAGATGCAAATGTGTTGTGGTCAGTCTCTACTTCTCCATTTCTGGTTCATCAGAATAAAGTGAAGTTACAATGGAGCTACCAGACAGCTGCTATGTCACCAAGTGACCCAACCAAAGATAATTTAGTAAGGGGATACTTATCAAGTATAGTAGGATAAATACACATATTTGTAGGATATAACTAAGGGCTTTCATGAAACTAGTTATTTTATGCCCAAAATGGCAGACCAATATTAAGCTCTCCCTGAGGTCTTCCTGTTCAGAAAGCCCTGAGGACTCCTACATACAACTCAGACATAATGATATGGGTTAATAAAAAATAGGTGAGTATGTATTAGTATTCTGAAGGTGTTCTAAGGTTTTGTCTTGTCATTACTACGATGAAATCAACGTCCTTTCTCTGACCATCACCATATCTCTTTATTTGGCCTAATTGGCAAATTTCTTAGTGTGTCATTTTCTCCTGTTAGTTCAGTGCACAAGGTAAAACATTAAGGATGCCAAACCATGGGTTTCCATTGTCCTAGTCGACGTTTTGCCTTCTAGGACCTTCCTTCCAGGTAACCCTCTGTTTAGCATATTGTACAACGCCACAATCAATGAAATCATTTTGAGCCTAGGAGAAAATCTCCATTTATAAAGCAGTACACATAAGAAGCAGAAGATGCCCCAAACTCAAATGTTCCAGGAGAACAGAGTGTAAGGGTGTCTACACAGTTGGGAAATAGGATTCTGAGGGGTGGGAAGGGATGAGTTTAGATAGCAAACTTGGAAGTAATTATAAGTTTCTGAATGCCTAACCTTACTTTCTCTGCCCCTCAGATCCAATTCCGGAAGTTGTGGAATGTTTATGATCACAAAAGAGTTTTTAATCCCAGGCCCAAACTCTAGGTGTTCCTGTTACATCTTCCCACCTGCCCCTGATATACATGGTCAGAAGAGCAAAGGGGAAGGGAGCCCCATGCTCAGGAATATAAATGGAGCTTAAAAGTAACTGCAGTCTCTGGCTTTCTATTTTGAATGTAAGATAAAAGGCAGTTTGAGTTTCTAAGAAATAAGTTTCTAGGCTCTAAGCTTCCTTCAGAACTTCTTTCCCTCCTTCTATGTTTTGAGAGCTACAGTTAGTACAGTGCTTCTGTCACTCTTTCCCTACACACAATGCTTAAAGTAGACAATAGGTGTAAACTGCCATTAAATCAAAAAAAATGTTAAATAGCACACAGTAAGTTCTTCTCCTGAATTCCTGGACCTAACAAGTTCCCAATTCTGTAGGCAAAGTATTTATGGGTGAGTACCATCAACCTCCACTGATTGGTGAGCTTAGAACACTTTTCCCAAGGCAGGTTCTGTCCAGGTTATTAGGATGGCTGCGATCTACTGGATCAATGAACTTACATACCATGCAAGACAGAAAAGTCTAAGAGATTGAGATCCAAAAGAAGAAAGTGTACCAAGAAGAGAAAACTTATCATTGCTGGAAAAGTAGGAAGACTAAACTAGGAGAATGTTTCTCTGAATACAGACATGGGTATAATTATAACAAAGTTCTAAGTTGTGGCTCATCAGTAGAAACTATCAAATCAAACCTCACTAAAGCTAAAAAATAAAACAAAATTTAAAAAAAGTATTTGGATTTCTGTACTAACATCTGTTTTAAGGGGTGTGATTGGTGTGTGTGTGTGTGTGTGTGTGTGTGTGTGTGTGCATGTGTGTGTGTGTGTGTGTGTGGTGTCTGAGATTATGTATAGGACAGCATTGATTCTTAAAAATCATCATATTGACACTATTCTTTAGGTTTCCCATTCAAGTGTGTTGGCGTTCTAGCTCTACCACTTGAAACACACAATTCTCGCTTTCTTCTGCTTAACTGTGGATAAACATGTAATGGATATGTCAACCTGGGTTGGTTTCAAACTATGATCTTCAGATCCTACTCTCTGGAGTAGGAAAGGTATAAGATTGAGCCACTATGCTCAATGTTTCCAGTAATTTACTTAAACTTTCTGAATCTCAGCTTTTTCCTGTGTGGAAAGTGAAAAGTATTACTTTGTGGACCTTAGAATCGGTTGGGCGGTATGACGGGTGCAGGAAGTATACGTGTTTGGGATGTGTGTACAGAGCCTGACACTCTCATAAAACTACTGATATTTATATTGAAATGCATTCCAGGAATTGGAAACAAGAGGGATTTTTCTGTTCTTGTTTATCTATTTATTGGCATTGAGGGAGACAGAGATATTCAAGGGGAACAGGGAAACAAATGAAGCACTTGTACTCTATAGATATTGTGTTCACAATGAACTATACCACTGTAGACAGAGACAGGAGGGATGGGATTGCCAAACAAGAAATGAACTCATTGCCTGATTTACAATATGGTTATTCGTATATACACTACCATAACAATAACAATGTTAAAAATCCGGGTTGGTGATTCTCTCCTCCAATTTTTCTAGGTGCCCTTAAGACTCAGGCCCACCAATGGAGTTTTTGAAGGTCAATTTATATGATATAAAGCCATAATCTCTTAAGAAATGTTATAAAAAGTATTTCATTCTTAGTACCAGTTTCTCTGTGAGTGGCAATTCTATATGTTGTTGGCAGAGCTAATGTTTTACTTTCTGTTTTTAGTATTTGTCAAGTGTTGAAATCCTTCTTAAAGCTTTGCTTCAGAGGTCTGCTGTATCGTGGTACCCTGCCCCTAATTAAAATGGTAATCAACTTTTGAAATTAATATACTTGAGTATGAGTTTCATTTATTTATTCAATTTGTTGGTGATGGTGATCTCTGGGCCTGGTCGCTGTCCTTCAGCTCTTCAGCTCAAGACAAATGCTCTACTACTTGAGCATTGTACCGCATCTAGCTTTTTCTGCCTAGGGGGTGCTGTGGAAACAATCCTAGGGTCTCGTGCATTCAAGATAAACTGTCTACCACTGATCCACCTTCTCAGCCCTTAGGACTGGTATTTTTGTGCATGGGTCTATCAAGCAAACATATTGAACGAATGTATTCATTTGCCACTAGACATATTCAAAATTATGAATTATCTGATATTTTAATGAATACAAGTGTTATCATTGTTACTAGGAATTGTCTCCCCATGCTATAAACATGGAGGAGATATTTTAACTAAAACTACAAAAGTAATTTTAAGATCGTGGTGCTAACAAATCTTTCCAGGTGTTATTACATTAAACAGAGAATTCAAAATGATTTTTCTTCATGAATACAGAGATCAAAGGTCTTATAATACTTATTTCAAAATGTAAATTAAAGGAAAAATCAGTCAGGAGGTAAAATTTATATTGAATGTTAATTTTTGAAGAAGAAAAGAAGATCCTAGATGGCAGACTGAAGACAAAGCAATATCTGTGCTCAATAATAAATAAGAAGCCTTATTTAAAAAATTGAGCTGGAATGTGCACATCTGGCAAAGGCAAGCAGATCAGAACATACCACCAACAAAGAAACACCATAATGTATATCTCGGAAAAAGGAAACAAGTTCAGACCAGGGCTCAACATCCTTACCCTTGATTTCAATGATACACATACACCCCTCTACAGACACAGACACAGACACACACACACACACACACACACACACACACACACACACACACACACACACACACAAGAATGTATGCATCAGCTTAACCTACTCACTTCCATTCAACATGAATCAAAGGTCTTCCTGTAATATCTGAAACTTTAAAAGTTTCAAGTCTTGTAAATAATTGATAACAGATGCATAAGCAATTATTTTCTGAATAGCACTCTACTATTGAAATGAACATCTCTGAATCTCGAAAGAATTAAACAAGAGAAAATCCGAATTTGGGACTATATTTCTACCAGCTATTCTGCAAAAGCTTAATAAGAAGTTATAAAATCCAAAATTAAATACTAAATTAATACAATTAATACTTGTGTAACTGAAGTGAAAGACACAGATCAGATACCTATGCTGCCTCCAGTTCTCAGCTGGCTGCACACTGTGGCACCTTTGATTCTGCTGGGCCAGGATCACAGTTGTCTTCCCCAGAACAGTGGTAATGCTGGGTTGGCGCTGGGAGCTGTGTTGAGAGGAGGGGAGGGCAAGGGGGAAGCCGAGCTGGGGTTGGGGCTGGGGGTAGTAGGGACAGTACGGGAGGCCCTAGCAGAAGCTAGTGAAGGGAGGAAGGAGGCAGTAGTAAAATGGATCAGGAAGCAGCAGACCCAAAGGTAGCTGGGTTCTGGGGAGTGTCTGTGAGGTGGGGAGTGTGTCCCCTCGAGCCTGGTGAGGAAAGGAAGGAGTCTCAAATCCCATCCAAAAAGGCAATGAGAAATGAGACAACCAGTGGATGAAGAATTTCAAGAAAAAAGGCAGGGACTTGTAGGTAAACTCTAGAGGGTGCGGAGGGCAGCAGTGCTGGGCTAGTGGTGGTCATGAGTCTCTGGATACCCTTGATGTGAGTGAGGGCCAGCTCTGCTGTGGGCTAGGCCTCACTATCACCTTTAAGTATGCACCAGGAATCGATGGCACTGCCTCAGCCTGCCCAACGGAGCTGGCCTGGCATGGGTGCTGCAGACCAGGCAGCTGCTGGGAGGCTATGTGCAGCAGGGCAGAGGAAGAATCGCTGCTGGTTACTGATCCACACCCTCCCAGGCCCAGAGTCACTGGGAAAGTTCTGGCTCTGGATCAGGACCAGGGACTGCCCTAAAGACAAGTGGCCACTGGGGATCTGCATGGTGGCTGCTATGTGTGGGCTGGAAATTCCTTAGCATGGCCAAAGAGTCTCCATGGAGAGGCACATTTGTTCCTGTGCCTCTCCCATCTTATGGATTTCTGCTGTCCTCCTGCCTCATGCCATGTCCAACTATAGGAATTAACTTCTCCAGGCCTCTGAGAGGTCATCTTGGAGATGCTCACGGGCTTCCCACCTCTGGTTCACCATGCATGCAGGGCTCACAGGGTGCCATCCTCCAGGCAAAGCATACCCCCATTTCAGCTTGGCCACCCCTGCTTAGGGGACCATGAACTGCATTCTTACACAGAATGCCAGGGGTACACAAGCTGTCCTGCAGTCAAAGGCATCCTTTGACATCTGTTCTGGTGTGGGGCGCCTGTGGAGCCAACCGCACATTCACATTTCATTATTTAAAAGGAAGAGGAAAACGCTTCATTGTCCCAGATACAGCTGTCCTTAGGGTTCTCTGTGTACACTAGTCTTGTGCTGAGAGAGGGATCCCCAAAGACCACGAATGAGCAAATTCCCATGTGAGTACACCAGAGTCATTTATTGCAAGCTTAAGTCTAGACTCACAACTGTCACCATTGCAGCAGTTCAGAGATGAGAGCCCCAACCCTTCAGTTAACAGGGTTTTTATAGGGTATAGGGTTGAGGTAAGGGGGTTCCTAGCTTGGCAATTACATTATTGGTTGACATTTAGTGAGTGAATATTGTAACAATGTTATTGGCTAGCATGTACAGGCTAAGCAGTAAGCAGCAAACTATGTTAACTATGCTATCTTAAGAAACATCTGTAGCTTTAGGTATCTTCCTGTCATCTGCTGAAGGCTATTGCTAGGGGAGTTATGGGCAAAATGTTATTGGGACATTTCACGGTTTTTCCAGGTAAGACTTTCGGTAAAAAGTCTTTACAATGGGTACTTTCAGTAAAGGCCTTCACAATGGATACTTTGGGTAAAGGCTTTCAAAATGGAGTCTAAGTCCAGAATGCCTGTACTTTGGCTAAAACCTCTCACTAAGTTTGTGTGTGTGTGTGTGTGTGTGTGTGTGTGTGTGTGTGTGTGTGTGTTTGGTGTAAGAGAGTCAGATAGAGCTAAGGTTTGGGATAAAACATTTATTCCCTTCAGCATTGAGTTTTGGTATCTAGTGGTAGTTCCCCCTTCCGAATTCTGAGTTCTAAAATTGTCTTTCTATATATTTTTATCCTTTGATCCTCTTGATATTCAAATTCCTAAGGTCTCCTTGTGACTTTCCGTATTTGCTCCATGAAGGTGGTGCCACTCTTCTAACTTTTATGAAGACCTTTGCTCTCTTTAAATGCAGTTTGTGCTGTTAGTGGTTTTATTTAGCCCAGACTGTTGTAGCCCAGGCTGTGACTGTTAATTCTGAGATTAGTTTAGGCTAATATGAGATACTATCTTTTCAGTTTATCTAGTGAAAGAAGTTCAGCATCTTTATTGTAATAATTTCCTGGCTTTAAAAACAAACAAAAAATCCAGTGGTATACATGTACAATCTGTTGTTTTTAGTTAATTGTGTGCCACTGTAATGAAAAACAAATCTTTTTACTAAAGTGAGTCTTTAGAACGGGAAAAAAATCAGATATATAGAACGTAAAAATTGGTCAAATTCGAAAAGAAAAAGAAAGACACTGATCAGGAATGAAGTATAAATGTAAGTGTGTAATAAATAAGAGGAAAAAAATGTAACGACAACATTTCAAAAAAGGTAAAAATTTAAAAAAGTTTTAGAAAAGAAAAAAAAAATTTTATAAATGGTACAAAAAAAATAAAAATGTTCTTTGATTTTTTTGGGAGGTTTGGGAAAAATCCTGTTTTGCCCTTGTGTCACTAACCAGCCTCTTGTTGGACCCTCTGGTCTCCTGGTGGTGTTTGGTTTTCTGGTGGCTTGGTTGGTTTCTTAAGTCAGTTTGTTTGAACAGGCAGAAAAATGCTCTGCTTTACCCAGGATTTTGCGATCCTCCTCCCAGGTTAGTTCAATGTTAGGGAGATCTGCTGTGAGTATCACAAAAGAGGGAGATGGCTTTTTCCTCAAGTCTGGAGATGCTGTGATGAGGATAAGTTCTGAGTAGAGTTGAAGCCTTTAAGCAAACAGTAGCTTTTCCCGGGGGCTACTTTGTAAGAAACTCACAGAACCCAGCCTGGAGCCATTCTCAGGGTTTATGTTTACTGAATTTCAATTGATTGTCAGGGCTGCAAAAGGGAGGGGCAGCCTCTGGCTCTGATTACCCAGTGAAGAAAGCTGCTCCTGAAGCTGACGCCTGAGCTGAGTGACTTTTCCCTGGGTGGAGCTGAGTCTGGTAGGTCTCTTTAGGTTCTTGTGAGCTGCTAAATGACTCTAAATTTCTTCCAAGGCTTGAGTTGGAGCTAGCAGTTCCGCCGAGCTTTGTAGGTATCCAAGGTGGAGATCTCTGGAACTGGAGGGAGGGGGGCGGGATGGCTTTCCCTCCTCTGCTCCCTGAGAAGGAGTGAAGACCGCAGGCTTCTACTCTCGTTGAGTTTTGGTTTGTCTCTGGTCTGTGAAATGCATGATGAAGATGTCCGCTCCTTGTGGATTCTTGCTGGTGTTGAGTAGAATCTGCTCCCCCACCATGTCTGGCTCCTTGTCCTGGACTCTCTGTTTTGCAGGTATGGCGACTGTGGCAGACACCGCTGCAGCGGTGACTGCTGGCAACATCTCAGAGCTGTCTCCTTGCCTGGATTTTCCCTCTCTGGCTAAACTCTCTGTCCTGTGATGGCACACTTGGTGTGATTCTCTGGCTTAGGACTGTTCACTGGAACTCTAAAACTGCTTTCTATGCGAGACCTTGTTTAGCCTCCATCTTCTCTTCTGCCATCTTCCCGGAAATCCTCTTATGTTATTCTTATAGGACTTCTTGGAGATCCATAAATAAAACTATTCAGAACAGGAAAAGATCAGGAAAGAGGTTATAAAGAATACTATTATATTGGTCTTAATGACAAAGTGTAAAGAATATGTAACAAAACTGTTGGGAGATGTCCGGGAAGATGGCGGAGCAGAAGCTGGAATCTGAACAAGCTCTCACATAGAAAGCAGTTTTAGAGTTCCAGTGAACAGTCCTAAGCCAAAGAATCACACCAAGTGTGCCATCACAGGACAGAGAGTTAGTCAAGAGTGGGGAAGCCAAGGCAAGGAGACACATCTGAGCACTTGCCAGCAGCCACCGCGGCTGCGGCAGGGTCGTGGCGGCGACCACCGCCGCGGTCATACCTGAGACACAGAGAGTCCAGGATGAAGGAGCCAGAAGCAGCGGACGAGCGAATTCTACTCAACACCAGCAAGAACCGACAAGGAGCGGACATCTTCATCTTGCAGTTTGCAGACCAGAGACGACCCAGGATCCAAGACTCGGCGTGAGTAGAAGCCCGACGTCTTCACTCCTTCTCAGGGAGCAGAGGAGGGAAGGCCACCCCTGTCCCCCCAGCACCGGTGATCTCCATCTTGGATAACAACAAAGCTCAGAGGAGCGGCTAGCTCCAGCTCAGGCCTTGGAATAAAACGAGTCATTTAGCTGGTCATAAGAACTTTACGGTGAAGTGACCTCACAGACTCAGTTCCATCCAGGGAAAAGCCACCCAGCGCAGGCGCCAGCCATTGGAGTGGCTCTCCTCACTGGGTAACCAGAGCCAGAGTCTGCCCCTCTCTCTAGCAGCCTCAACAAGCAATTGAAAAACAGAAACCCTGAAAATGGCTCCAGGCTGGGCTCTGTGAGTTTTTTCACAAAATAGCCCCAGGGAAAAGCTATTGTTTGTTGAAAGCCCTCAACTCTACCCAGAACCTAGCCTCATCAAGGCATCCCCCTCTTTTGTGATTCTCAAAGCAGATCACCCTCCCAGTAAACTAACCTGGGAGGGGGATCTCAAAATCTTGGGTAAAGCAGAGCATTTTTCTGCCTGTTCGTACAAACTGACTTAAGAAACCAATCAAGCCACAGGTCCTCAAGCTGACCAGAGACTCCAACAAGAGGCTGGTTACAGACAAAAGGGAGATACAGGATTCTTCTCACCCCTCCCAAAAAAATCAAAGAACCTTTTTTTTCTTCTTCTTCTTCTTTCTTTTTCTTCTTCTTCTTCTTCTTTTTTTTTTTTTTTTTTTTGGTACCTTTGTATATATAAAAAAATTTTGTTGCTTTTCTAAAATTTTATTAATCTTTAATTATTGCCTCTTTTGAAAAAGTAATTGTTTTCCAGTAATTTTATTTTCTCCTCTTATAATTTTTACTTTAGGAATATGTGAATGTGCGTTTTCCTTTCTTTTCTTGTCTTCTTACTATTTCTTTCTTTCTTAATTATCTTTTTGTTTTTTGTCTAGCTCTACTGAACTTCTGATCTTTTCTTCTCCCTTTCCTATCCTTTCCACCTTTTCCTCTCTTTTGTTCTTCTTTATGTGACTTAACTCTTGTCCTGCACATCCTCAGATAAACCCGTACTTAATTAGTAGACCCTATACCCCATTGTTTACACACTTAATCCACAAATTTATTACTCAATTCAAAACCTCTGAGACTTAAATTCCTTAATAGCAGTACTACCTCTTTATACCTATATAATATTTTAAGCATTTTTTTAAGTTTTTCACATCTACTCTATGACCCTCCCCTTCTCTCAATATATTCACATTCCTCTCTACATAGATGGCCTTTTAATCTCTATAATAACATTAATTTTTACGTTTCTATTTTTTTCTGGTCCCTTTTCATTCCCCTTTTCCTTTCTTCTTTTCCTCACTCTCTCTACTTGCATCCTACCCAACCTATTTCCTGCATTGTGATTAGGACATAGTTAACTCACCCTGTGCTTCCCCACACCAATCTATTCCTATATTTTACCACATCTTTCCCTAACCCTAATAATTTCTGGTTTTCCAAATACTTCTCTGTGGTTCAAAGTCCATTAACATATAGTTGTTTGATGTTGAATAGATGTATCTGTTGAACTAGATTGTATCTGTAGACTATTGATTGTACAAATGCAAACTTTGGTTGATGGTTGCCTTAAGATAGTGTTCTAGCACAAAACTGGTGCTATCGTCATCTCAAATGGGCAGAGTAAGCCGGAAAAACACAAGAAAAATGGCAAATTCGGGTATCTCAATTCCCAATCTTGATAATCAGGGTTTAGAACAGATAATGAATAATCCAGAGAAGAATTCCCAAATAGCTCTACAAACAATGCTGGCAAACATGATAAATGAGAAGTTTGACAACTTACAAAGGACTCTGTATGAGCATGACAGGGAGAGAGAGGAGGCATCCCAGAATTTTATACAGGAATATCATAAACGTGAGGAAGCTACTCAAAAACTAATACATGATTTGCGTGAACAACTTGAGAATACTCAAAGAGAAAGGGAGGAATGGCATGAGCAGGCTGAGAACACTCAAAGAGAACTGCAGGGATCCCACGAACAGGAGGAAAGTGAACTGCAGGAATCCCACAAACGGGAGGAAGCTAATCAAAGAGTAATACAGGAATTGAGAGAGCAGGTAGAGAACACACAAAGATCACTAAAGGCATTCATGGAATCCATTAACAAAGACCAGAAGTAAGTCAGGGAGGCCACAAAGGGAATGTTGAATGGAACCCAAAAGAAGGAATGGGAGTCCAAAGAAACCATAACCAATCAACTAAGTGATTTGAGAACAAACACTGAACACCAAATTAAGGAAGTAAAGAAATTCATACAAGACCTAAAACAGAGCTTCAACAAAGAACTTGAAGCCATCAAAGCTGACCAATTAGAAGGAAAAGAGATAAAAAACAAAGTAGAGAGTCTTCACAGCAGGTTAGACCATGCAGAACATCGAATCTCAGGGATTGAAGACATCCTAGATATTATAGAGAAAGAACATACAACCATCCAAGACAAGTCCAAGAAATATGATAGATCTATCCAACACTTGGAAGACACCATCAGAAGGCCTAATCTAAGGGTAATGGGTGTAGAGGAGCACCTAGAAACAGAAGTTAATGGTCTAGGAAATTTGTTTAACAGGATCCTAGCAGAGAACTTCCCAAACATGCAAAAAGATAGGCCTATTCAGATACAAGAAGCCTTTAGAACTGCAAATAGACCAGACCAGAATAGGACATCCCACTGTCACATTATAATCCACACAGGATCAACTCAGACCAAGGAAAAGATCCTTAAAGCTGTCAAGGAGAAAAGGGTAATCACTTATAAAGGGAAACCAATTAGAATCACCTCAGGTTTCTCAGTAGAGACAATCAAAGCAAGAAGAGCCTGGAATGATGTATGCCATGCCCTAAAAAAAAACAACTATCAACCAAGAATACTGTACCCAGCTAAACTCTCCTTCATAACTGAAGGCCAAATAAAAACCTTCCATAGCAAAGAAAAATTGAAACAATACATCTCCACCAAACCAGCCCTACAAAAGATTCTTAAAGATGTCCTACACATAGAAAACCAACAAGACCGCAATAAAGGCCAAGAAACTGCACCCAAACTGAGAATCCAAGAACCATAGGAAGAACCCAGTTTTCGCAGCCCCCAAGAAGGTAGATAACATGGCAGGAACTCCCAAATACCTCTCAGTCCTATCTCTTAATGTTAACGGACTGAACTCTCCAATCAAGCGACATAGACTGTCTAGTTGGATTAAAAAACAAGACCCTTCTATCTGCTGCCTGCAGGAGTCACATCTTGCCCATAAAAACAAACACATTTTCAATGTTAAAGGCTGGAACAAAATCTACCAAGCAAACGGACCGCATAAACAGGCGGGAGTTGCAATCCTAATATCAGATAAAATAGACTTCAAATTAAAATTCATGAAAAGAGATAAAGAAGGTCGCTACATACTAATTAAAGGATCTCTCCTTCAGGAGGATATTACAATTCTAAATATCTATTCGCCAAACAATGGAGCACCCAAATTTATCAAAGAAACACTACTTTCCCTCAAATCCCATATAGATCCAAAGACATTAATCATTGGGGATTTTAACACACCACTCTCCCCACTAGATAGATCAACTCGGCAAAAACTCAACAGAGAAACCGCAGATCTAAATAGCTGCATAGATCAACTAGACTTAACAGACATTTACCGAACATTTCACCCAGCAGCATCAGAATACACGTTTTTCTCAGCAGCACATGGAACGTTTTCTAAAATAGACCACATTTTAGGCCACAAAGCAAACTTGTCTAAATTCAGAAACATTGAAGTTATACCTTGCATTCTCTCTGACCACAAGGGAATAAAGTTAGAACTCAACATCAAAAGCCACCAAAGAAAGTCCGGTATCACATGGAGGCTGAACAACACACTGCTGAATCATGAGTGGGTCATGGAAGAGATTAGAAAGGAAATTCAAATGTTCATGCTATTCAACAAAAATGAACACACAAAATACCAGCTCCTCTGGGACACAGCAAAGGCAGTACTCAGAGGCAAGTTTATAGCTCTGAGCTCCTACATCAACAAATTGGAGAGATCTGAAACTAACAATTTAATGACACATCTAAACCTCCTTGAAAAAGAGCAGCAAGATAAACCCCAATCCAGTAGACGGAAAGAAATAATCAAAATTAAATCAGAATTAAATGAATTAGAATCCAAAAAAACTATAGAAAGAATCAACAAAACAAAGAGTTGGTTCTTCGAAAAACTTAACAAAATTGACAGACCCTTAGCAAATCTTATCAGAAAAAGAAGAGAACACACCCAAATTAATAAACTCAGAGATGAGAATGGAAACATCACCACGGAAACAAGCAAGATTCAGAACATTATAAGGGAATACTTCTCAAAACTTTATGCTAATAAGTTTGAGAACTTGACAGAAATGGACCTCTTCCTAGCAAATATTGACATGCCAAAACTAAACCAAGATGAGTTAAACTATCTTAACAGGCCCATATCAAGCATTGAAATAGAAACAGCAATAAGAGACCTCCCAGCTAAGAAAAGTCCAGGACCAGATGGTTTTACAGCGGAATTTTACAAGGCCTTCAAAGCAGAGCTCACACCAATTCTCCTCCAACTCTTCAATTAAATTGAAAGAGAAAGCTCACTACCGAACACATTCTATGAAGCCATCATAACCCTCATCCCCAAACCAGGCAGGGACTCATCAAAGAAAGAGAACTATAGACCCATTTCTTTGATGAACATTGATGCAAAACTTCTCAACAAAATTTTGGCCAATCGACTTCAACAATTCATCCAAAAAATCATACACCACGATCAAACAGGATTCATTTCAGGGATGCAAAGCTGGTTCAATATACGCAAATCAATTAATATTATTCATCACATCAACAGGAGCAAGAATAAGAACCACATGGTTATCTCAATAGACGCAGAAAAAGCATTCGACAAGATCCAACACCCCTTTATGATGAAGGTTTTGGAAAAATTAGGAATCCATGGAACATTCCTCAATACAATAAAGGCTGTATATGACAAACCTACAGCCAGCATTATACTCAATGGTGAAAAACTAAAGCCATTTCCTCTTAACTCAGGAACAAGACAAGGATGCCCACTCTCTCCACTTCTCTTCAATCTAGTATTAGAATGCCTAGCTACAGCAATAAGACAAGATGCAGACATAAAGGGGATCCAAATAGGGAAAGAAGAAATAAAACTCTCCCTCTTTGCAGATGACATGATCTTGTATTTAAAGAATCCCATAGACTCCACTCCCAAATTACTCAAGCTGATTCAAAACTTTGGCAAAGTAGCAGGTTATAAAATTAACCCCCAAAAATCAATGGCTTTTCTGTATGCCAACAATGAGAAAAGTGTGGCTGAAATTAGGAAAGCAACTCCATTTGTAATAGCCCCACAAAAAATAAAATACCTAGGAATTAACTTAACTAAAGAAGTGAAGGACCTCTATGATGAAAACTTTAAAATCTTGAAAAAGGAAATCAACACAGAACTTAAAAAATGGCAAAACCTCCCATGCTCCTGGATTGGAAAGATTAACATCGTGAAAATGGCAATACTTCCCAAGGCTATCTACAAATTCAACTCAATACCTATCAAAATTCCACCCTCATTCTTCAAGGAAATAGAAGAGGCAATCCAAAAATTCATATGGAACAATAAAAGACCCCGAATAGCAAAAACGCTCCTCAACGGAAAGAACACTGCTGGAGGAATATCAATACCAAATTTCAAACTCTATTATAAAGCCATAGTAATCAAAACAGCTTGGTATTGGCATAAGAACAGACCTCAGGACCAATGGAATAGAATTGAAAACCCAGAAATGAACCTACAGACATATAGCCATCTAATCTTCGATAAGGGAGCTAAAACAATAGAATGGAAGACAGACAGCCTCTTCAGTAAATGGTGCTGGCAAAACTGGTTAACTACATGTAGAAAACTAAAGCTAGATCCTTATATATCACCCTGCACCAGAATCAACTCCAAATGGATCAAAGACCTTGAACTCAAAGCAGACACTCTGAAAACATTACAGGATGGAATAGGAGAAACCCTGGGTCTCCTTGGCTCAGGCCGAAATTTTCTGAATAGAGACCCGGAAACACAACAAATCAAAGAAAGGCTGGACAAGTGGGATTGTATAAGGTTGCAGAGCTTCTGCAGGGCAAATGACATAGCTAGCAAGATCAATAGAAAGCCCACGGACTGGGAGAAAATCTTTACTAGCCATACAACGGACAAGGGTCTCATATCTAAAATATACTTGGAACTCAAAAAATTAAACCACCCAACAACAAATCCTCAAAGAAACAACTGCCCAATAAGTAAGTGGGCGAAAGACTTAAAGAGAAGCTTCTCTGAAGAAGAAAGAAGGATGGCCAATAGACACATGAAGAAATGTTCAACATCCCTAGCCATAAAAGAAATGCAAATCAAAACAACATTGAGATATCACCTCACTCCAGTTAGAACAGCAAAAATCAAGAACTCTAACAACAACAGATGCTGGAGGGGATGTGGACAGAAAGGAACCTTACTTCATTGTTGGTGGGAATGTAAACTTGTTCAACCACTTTGGAAAGCAGTATGGAGGTTCCTCAAAAGACTCCACATAGAGCTCCCCAACGACCCAGCAATCCCACTTTTGGGCATTTACCCAAATGATCACAAACAAGGCCACACTAAAGCTACCAGCACAACTATGTTTATTGCAGCATTATTTACCATAGCTAAGACATGGAACCAACCCAGATGCCCCTCAGTAGATGAATGGATCAAGAAGATGTGGTATATATACACAATGGAATTCTATGCCTCCATCAGAAAGAATGACATTTCCCCATTTGTTAGGAAATGGAAAGGCTTGGAAAAAATTATATTAAGTGAAGTAAGCCAGGCCCAAAGAAACATAGGTCCCATGGCTTCCCTTATTTGCAATATCTAGTATAGGTATGAGTCAAGCGGAAAAAGTCAGATAATGTGATGTTAGGAAAACAAAACCTCAAATATGTATTTTAATGTTTTTGTTTCTTTCATGCATGTGTTTCTAACGCATTTATAAGATTATTTCCTTGTTGCTTTGTATTTCCCTCCCCCACAGTGTAACCCCCGCTTTCACTATATTTGATGTCAGTATAACATGTGGAGGAGATGGGGACAAACAAGTCGTTTAAGGATTCAGGTGGACCTGTTGCAACAATGAGAAGTACAAAATGTCATGTCAAAGCCAGCTTTACAATGTCGGTGGGGGGGGGGAGTGGGGGTACGATTGGTTGGGAGGGAGGGGGGAGGCCGGGAAGGGAGGTGAAGGGTAAACAAAGGAGGAGGCTGCAATGCTTGGTAAGAAATGTATGCATTATCCTGCCCATGTAATTGTAACCCCTCTGTACAGTATGTTCTCAAATAAAATAAAATAAAATTAAAAAAAAAAATTCCATAAGCTTCTTTGTGGCTAGAGTTTAAAACTGCCCATTTTTCCTTTGTCTTGTGGAACCAAGTTATCTCAGAAAGCCTCAATGCACCAGTGGGATGAAAAGCATGCTAGATTTTTAAGGCTAAGATTAGGTCTGGGTCTCATTCCTCTTACTACTTCCACTGATTAAAAAAATCTCTCCTGTATCTTTAAAACACACATAGGAGGAAGCAGGCTATTACCATACGAGAGCCAAACTAGGCTGTGACCCTGAGTGCCTAAGGCAAGACAGTGATATCCTTGCCCCCAATATCCACTGGGGGATTAGAGAGGGTTACTGGATATCACCAAAAGAATATTCCACAAGAGCTTAGTTTTAGCAGCTTTCAACCGGGAAGCAGTCTCAGGTGATGGAATCAGGCAGGAGTTCAGTCGACATCTACCACAGTGGAGATGAACTAGGTGATGATGAGATTTCCTCCAGGTGACTGCCAGGCTGTTGTTGACCTTTACCTTGCAGTAGCATTGTCTCTTCGTGGCTGCAAGGGACTGTCACACCTTGTGCTGGGCTGCAAATTCATACACAGACTGGTTAAGGATACATTGCATAGGCTTGGCAGTCTGTGACTCCACTAGTTTTTAAGACTGTTTAGACAATAATCCAGGACAATTTACCAAGATGACAACTGTTTAAACTACAGTTTTTAATAAATCTAGGATTTTCTAGGCAGAAATAGAGGGCTCAGGTGTGTACTATTTTTTTCCCATGCCTTTCCCTTCTGTCAATTTTACCACATTTTTAAAAAGGTGACTCTGGTCCCTTGTTCTTCAACGGGGAAGATGGACGAAGATTCATCTTCTGTCATTTCTTTAAGCTGATTCAGGGTTGTTGATTGTACCTAGCCAGGAAGCTATAACCTTAGCCCATTTTACAAAGAGGTTACCAGGGTTAAATGTCATTAAGAACAATATTTTAACTTTTGACAAATGCACAGACCTTTTGTTCTGGCTACAAGAGTGGAGCTTATTTAGCACTCTGGTTTGTTAAAGCATCTTTCTGGATGGTTTAGGAATGTGATCTCTAGTAATCCTAACAATGTGAGAGTTCACTATGCAGCCCTTCAGACAGATATCAATAGAAACACACTCTCAGGTTTACAAACATTTTTCCTGAGCAGATGAATTTCATGTAGCTGGTTTCAGCTCAAAAGTTACTGCCAATTAGAGCTTTTGGCACATACAGGGGTTGGGATCTAAACTATCCTCCATATTCTACAACCTTAGCTTTTTACTACTATCACAGATGACTGACAAGTTCCTGTCGCTTACAAGGTAGATAGTCATAGACATTAGGCATGCTTACAATCTATCTTTCCATTACCTTCTGGCTCTGACCAATTTTTGAAGGGCCACACACAAATGACTCTAGGATCTGATCTTATTTCTGCAATCCAAGCAGTGGCTTACAGTCTCTGAATGCTCCTCCATTGCTTTCATCCCAGAAGTGTCTTCTCCACACTGGGAAAAATGCCTCATTGGCATTTCTCTTAGTTGGTTGCTGGACTTCAACTCAGGACCTGAGTGTTGTCCCTCAGCTCTACAGCTCGAGGCTAGCACTCTGCCACTTTTGAATCCTAAAGCAGCACTGCTTGCTCTTTCAGCTTTCTGCTGGCGGAGTAGAGGTGACATTCTCATATGGACCTTTTTCTACTCGGGCTGGCTTCGAACCGGTTTGCAGATCAATGAGTCTCTTAAAGGCCACTTTACTCAAATTAAAAGCAACAAGGTGGTCAACATAGAAGTAGCTTTTAAGCATGTTCTTACCTGAAACATATTAAGTGCTAAAGTTACATGTGACAAACTTTCAAGAATCCTCCCTCATTTTTGTGGGCCTGATGGGAACTGTTACCAAAAAACCTATGAGAGCAAACTGAAATGGGAATTAAGCAATTATTTTGGTAATCCTAATTTTTCCTTTTTGCACTTTGAGGCAAATGTTTAGAACAAATTTACTTTTAAACTTTATATACAGAAATCAATTCCTAATTTGTAAGCTCCTATTAATCTCTGTTTCAATATTCTATACTTTAGTTTTTGGTTGCATTATGAAAAATCCCTTGAACTCTCAATGCTAGGTGTCACTCATTTCCTCTTGGATGCTTGTTTTAAAACAGATACACATTCAAACTTTTAAACTCAAATAACAAATTTTTCTTAATGCAAAAATTACAATCACCATCACTGTACCAAGAAGCTAGACATAAAACGCCTTTATGCCTTAAAAAAATTCCTATGGCAGAATATCATTGAGAGCAAATCACATTATACAAATAAACTTTTTAACCCTCTTTTTAGGGCCGCCTTAATTTTAATTTTAACACATCCAAGGGGCAGTTTTAGCAATGCTAATCAGATCATCACATCAATCATTTTTAACCATTAGGTTTCCAGTGTCTATCTGCAGGGAAAGGGGACAGAATAAAGATGGGCCACTTGACCCTTCCTGTGGAATGGGCACGCACCCAGTCCAACTCTTTATGGTTAGATGAACTATGTTGGTGCCAGCTTGCCCTCTTTCGCCATGCATAGACTCCTCCCAGGGCCTGTTCCACCATGCATGTCCAGCAGAACTGTACTTGTGTCTGTTCACCCTTCACTCCTAAAAATGAGTCTTCTGTTGGCTTCTAATTTTCTCCTTTTTGTTAAGCCAGATATCTTGATTACAGTGTGGATTATGCATTCTAAAATACCAGATTTTCTAATTTTCAAGTTAAAGAATCCTTAAAAAGCCATTAACAACAATGTGTAAATTCTTCAAAAGATTTTGGTAATGTCCAAACCTTATAACCTTTTGAATTTTAAACTTAAACTCACCCAATTGTTATAGCATGCTGACAATTTATATCATGAACATGTTCACAAACACATACAAAACACACTCACACAGATCTTTAAGCATGCAAAAATAAAAATCAGTTGTTTGTAGACATTCTAAGGTTTTCAAACAAAAAATTAAGACAATATTTCTTTTAAACTAAGTAACTTTGTTGAGTTTCGTTTTCCCAGGGCTTGCTTGTTTAGCAAGGAATTTTACCAATTGGTATTTTGAATCTCTTCTGTTGGAGGAAGGCTGGGGGTGACGGGGGTCACCTGAAACTAAACTGGCCTGATTTTTTTAATCAATTTTAGATAAAATCACTTTACATTTTTGGGACTAGCTGAAAAGTCAAAACCAGCCACATAGCCTTCTCTGTGACTCAAGCCAGCTGGAGGCTGGAGCTTTTATTTCCCCAGAGATGTTCAAATAAATAAGAAAAACGCAACACCAAAAACATGCATTTAAAACTAATACCAATTCTAAAACAGAACTAGACAAGACAACAATCAAAGGCTGCCTTTGTCTCTACCAGAACTCTGTGCCATTCTCACTCAGCAAACTGTATTCAGAGTGTTCTGAGTGAGCCTGCCACTCTCACCCAGAACTTCTCTATCTCAGGAAACATAAAACAGAGAACAGTCAAATCTCAGTGAATGGGGTGACATCTCACCAACATTTGTTTACCCAGGGTCCTTCCAAGGTGGAAGGGAAGTCCCAATCATTTTGTAGCAAGGGAAATAAATCCCCTCTGACTGGTAGATTCTCCCCCATACTCACACCTCCCTGGGCCAAGGCCTAAGGCTAAGATAAACACCTAATGACAAACAGAACACTCAACACAAAGACACAACTTACAAAGGCACGCTGCAGCATTGTAAATTACCAACCAGAAAGTGCCAGACTATAGATGGAGAGTTTCCCCTAAAACAGAAAACTTCTCAATACAGATGGAAAACTTCCCAAAAAAATGTCTGCATGAAAGTGTGAGACTACAAACGCAACATTTCCCCCAAAAAAATGTCTGTACTAAACAGCAATCTAACCAGAGGGGTCTGGGGACGTCTCCTCACAGACCCCGTTGGCAGTCTTATAGCGCGTCCACCAAGACTCCTTGCCACCCAGAATACAGACTCCGTGGGAAAACAGAATTACAGATACAGAACCTACAGGCAACCAACTATACAGAACAGCAATGCCTTGACTTAACAGATGTTTTTTTTGGGACTCTGTGGTGGGGCGTCTGGAAGGTCTCATGAGGGGGATTCCAGATGAGCCCCCAAAAATGTTGCATGGACTTGGGAACCCCGAAAGACCAGCAGAGACCACGACCAATGCGAACAGCAAAAGAGTCCTTTATTTGCAAGCTCAAGCTTGTTCCTCCATGCACCCGGTAACCTGTGACAGTAAGAGACCCGAGCACAAAATCAGCACAACTTTTATAGTATTGAACAAACAAGTTTAGGGAATTTCCACACAAGCAGTTACATGATTGGTTTGAGGCCACCCTAAGTACACTGCCCTTTTTATGAACTATTGGTATGTTCTGTTCCTGGAACACTTGGGTAACTGTTCTGCTTTCTTAAGGGTGGGCAGAGTTGTTGGCAACCTGTGTTTTTTCTCTCTCTCTTGGGGTTAATCTGAGGGCAGCCTCCACAAGATGGTGGCATTAATCTCAAATTGGAGTTACTTTAGCTCTTTAGCCTGAATAAACTACAGCATACCACATACAAACTTTGGTAAAACACAGGTCTGTCTTACAATGTTGGACCAATAAGAGTGTATGTCTAGTGATGTTGCAGTTGTGTCTTAAGGTGTGTGGAGTTTTCCATCCTTATGATCTTATAATGATGAAATTGACTAACTACACAATTACCTGGGCAGATCCCTGCTGAGACCTATATATATTAAATCACAGCTTAACAAAGAACAATATTTACAATGAAATATGTTGACCAAAATTATTTTTACCTGATTCAGTGTGTTTTTTAAACTCTATATCACATGTACAACTTCCTCATTCCCTTCTGTCTCATTATGTTGTCTTTCTTTGTTTTGGTTTTGTTTTCAGAACCATGGTGTAACAGGGTATTTCTTATTTTCTTGTCTTCTAGTCTTCAGAAAGTCTGCAGTTAAATAGGCTTAAGTTCCTTTTGTTAGAAAATTAAAAGCAATTGGGTGGGGTCTTCATCATAATTTTGTCATGATCTCAAATACGTTTTCATATTTAACATTTTACTTGTATAATCTCACTTCAATCTTTTCCAAAGGTCACTTTAGTGGAAGGAGGAAATTCAAAGTGGATTCTGGTAGATAATTTCTGGTACATATTAAGGTAAGCAACTCCAAAATTATTCATTAGAAAGATGAGTTGAAAGTCATCTTTTTACACACTGATACTCTTTCCTCAACGAAACCAGAGGATTTTAAATAGCTAATATTTTTTAAGTTAATGGGCAGTAATGTGCACGAATTTTCTAGAAATAAAATGATCACTCATGAAACCTTACTGATACTTCAAAGAATACTTTCAATAAGAAGAATCACCTTCAGACATTTTCACCCAATGTGTATCTTCCTGGTAACAGAACACCAAACTAGATTAAGACATCTAATAGATATCTAATTTTTGTTGCCTTTTTGCAATACTTCTTTCTTCTCATATTGATTAGTATGAAGTCTATGACCATTATAAAATCATATTTGTAATAAAAGTTACTAGATGGGACCTTCATGGATGAGATGGTGTGGGGTTTCTGGTGTAGTCCTGTCTCGTTCAAAGGAGGAGTTGGTGTTGGCCAACCTCTGTGGTGGAGCAGAGCGGGGCTTTGAGGGTGAAAGCCAGTCTGTGTAGGGCTTTGAGACAGCAGGGAAGGGACAGGAATGGCTAAACTTGTTAGGGACATGGTCTCTTGTGGAGTAGGCAAGATTTAAGATGGAGGCTGGCAGGGAGACAGGTTTTCAGTTGAAGAAGGCGGGTTCACTGGGGAGGAGTCTGTTTGGGGCAGAACTTTTGGAAGGAAGAACAAGGCTACAAAGGAGGAGCTTACTTAGAGGAGCGGTGCTGGTAGAGCACTGTGAGCCCTTGTGGGATATGTAGGGTGAGGTTTCCCATAAGGCAGGGCAGGGAATGGAGGCAAGAGGCAGACAGAAGGTGGGGATTCTGGTGCAGGAATGTGCAGCTATGAGGGAGAGGCCTTTCAGGTTCTAGATTTGAGAGGGCAGGGTGGTACTAGGAAGACATGGGCTAGTAAGGGGCAGGGTTTCTGGTGGAGAATGGCAGGCCTTTGGGAAGTGTGTTAGGGTGGAGGTGGAGTTTCCTACAGAGCAAGATGTAGTCACAATGAATGTAGGAGTTTTTCAGGACCAGAGCTTTGGGAGAGCAGTGATAGTATCCAGTGCTCTAGAATAGTTAGGATGGGGTTTCTGGTGTAGCCAGTCACAACTCGAAAAGAGAAGTTTGGGTGGGGATCTCAGTGTTGCAAGTCAGGACATGGACTTTGGACAGGGTTTCCAGTAGGGCAAAGCAACCTTCAAAAGGGACTATGGAGGGAGTGTTTTACAGTTGAGCCTGGTGAGACTTCCAGAGGGAGGGCAACTGGTGCAAGTGTTTTCCAGTGGAGCAATGTGGGTGTTGAGAGATGGAGTAGTGTGGGTTTTCTGGTGGAGTTTTTCTGGACCAGGGCAGGGCTTGGAGCCATGGGGCTAGTTGAAGGAGGAGCTTTGAGAAGGAGTGGAAAGGCTACAATGGTGTAGGATAATTATGGGCAGGGTATCAGGTGGAGTATCGTGTAGATCTTAGGGAAGAGCCAATAGGGGTTGGGTTTATCTGGGGAGCAAGGCAGGGCATTGAGAAGGTAGATGTGGGAGGTGAAGAGTCTTGTGGAGGAACAGGGCTGGCTCTCCAGGCAGGAGATGGGCTGTGTGAGAAGCTTCTGGCCAAGCAAGGTGGGGCTTCAAGGGAAGTTATAGGGAGGTGAAGGTTTTTTGATATAGCACGATGGGCTTTGTGGGAAGAGGTAGGTTCAGGGCTGTGTTTTAGAATTTAGGCCACTTAGAAGTAGGCTAGTTATGGGCAGAGATTCTGATAAAATCAGGAGGAGCTCCAGGGAGAAGGCTGGTTGGGGGTGGGGAAGAAAGGGAAGGGAGGATCTTGGAGGTAATAGAATATGGGAGCAATGGGACTGAGAGGGACTAGAGTAGTTAGGAGCAGGGTATCTGGTGGATGAGATGGGGCTTCGAGCGAGGAGCCCCATGTAGGCCGGGTTCTTGGTGTAGTATGTTGGGACATGAAAGGAGATATAGATGTGGCCTGGTATCTGGTGGTGCAGAACAGGGATTCCAGGAAGGGGTGGAGTGGAAGAGGGATTTTACTATAGCAGAGAAGGCGTTTCAGTAAAGCGTCTTGTTGCAGTTAAGCCTTTGAAAGTTTATAGCAGGTCTACCAGGGTAGGTTAGTTTAGATTAGGCTATTTAAGGAGGAAGCTGCCTGGAAGTGGGTTTCCAGTGGATCCAGTCAAGTTTTATGGGATGGGGGGGATAGGAAAGGGGCAAGACAGTGCAGAGTGAGGCTACAAAAAATGAACAGTTACCACGAATAAATACCATATAAGAACACCATTTTCTGTCAGTGTAGACTTATATTACTTTTATGTATGCAAGAGATGCTGGAGAAAGTAAACAAGTAATAATCCTTCCTAGTGAAATTTTTCTTTATTCTAGTTGATTGAAAATAAAACTACAGGACGCATCAGGCTCAGAGGCACACAGGAGACTAAGACACATGAAGGACTAGAATTCATTCCCCAGCACCAACATTAAGGACCACAAATAAAAGTTTAAAATGTCTCACTTGGTCATAATGGACAATATTGTCTTAAAATTGTGAATGAACAGAACTTTTACTCTGACCATTTTAGAAATCCTAAAACTAAGTAAATAGTAATGTTTTTAACTTTATACAATATTGGAACATGTACTAAAAATAATTAGGAAAATATAAAACTGTACCCAGAATTTCGTTTTCCAGTATCAATTCAAATCTAAAAGAATTTAAAACCAGAAAATTGCCATATAGTGAGGTTGCAGCATGGTTTCTTTTCCATCATCAAAATGGTGACTTAAGCAATGTGTCTTTATCATTGGATGCATCGATGTTAAAACATATCTAAGAATATGAAGCACTACTGAAGAAACTCAGAAGGATCTATGAAATGATGTTGGAATAAAATTAATGACTAATTACAGCAGGAATTGATCTTCACTAGGGCCATAAATACTTTCCAGAAGAAAAGGCTACATTGAAAAATAAACAGTGAAAAGGAAGCAGGTAGGCAGACCTTGAAGTAAACATTATCCAATGAACAACATCTAATGAGGCATGATTGCAATCTTCTTTTACATAAGTTAGAGTTACTGACCTATGTTCTTCCCTAATGCCAAATAACAAAGTCATGAAAATGCAGTAATCATTTTCAGGACATTGGAATTCAATGAATGTATTGCTAGAATGTAAAGATAGATGTCTGATCTAAGGCGTGAAGAAAATATCCCCAATCTCTGGCCCTCCGCTGTGAGAAGTGTACAAGACAAAGCACAAGGAGAATGGACAGAAGTACAGTAGTGCGTACCAGTAGTTCCCAAGATGCATTGATAGATGTAACAGGGGAGAATATCAACAAGATCACCATAGGACTTAGCATGGAGAGTAGAAAGAAGAACAGTGAAAATGCAAGGAGAATTGCAAAAGATTCCCTTGCATATTTGGCAGAAGAGTGCATGGCATTGAGGTCTAAACTACGTGGAGGTATTATAGAAAACTACCTGTGCTCATATGGTGCCACGAGAAGTGAAGAACTTATGATTTACAAGATATTGAATAATCATAAATGTCTTGCTTCAGTAGTGCAGAGTTAAACCTTGATAAATTCTGTTTTGAATCACCTAACAAAGTATAAAATCAAGACAAGAAGATTCAAATTATATATACGTGATTTGACTGTTTGCAACAATAGAGTTCAAAAACATCAAATCACATAATGTGGATGTAAAAGGATAACATTAGTAAGGTAATCTTTATACAATACACATTTTATGTGAATAGTCCTGATTATAAATGATTTGTTTTCCTTACAGATTTTGGATGCACAATACCAACAAAAAACAAAAACAAAACAAAATAAAAAACACTTGGCAGCTAGATGCTTGTGCCTCATCCCTATTCCTATATAGTCACGAGACTGAGATTGGAAGATCATGGTTCACAGATGACTGGGGTAGCAATCCATGAGACATTTATGTTCAATTATTCATAGACAGAGTGAAACCTTGGTTCAAATAGTACAGACTGAGTCATTCATGAGTGAAAAAACCAAGCAAGAGTTTGAGGCTCTGAGTCAAGTTTCATTACTGTGTGTGTGCACACATGTGCGTGTGCGTGCGCGTGCGCGCGCACACACACACACACACAGAAATGGAATGAGAGAAGAAGAGGGAGAGATAAAAGGGAATATTAAGAGTTTAAGGACTATAATAAGTATATATTAATAAAAATGAGGGAAACCATGGAACCTATGTTTCTTTGAGTCTGGCTTCCTTCACGTAATATGATTGTTTTCCAAGTCTTTCCATTTTCTTATGAAAGGGGCTTTGTGATTCTTTCTGATAGAAGCATAAAATTCCATTGTGTATATATACCACATTGTCTTGATCCATTCATCTATTGAGGGGCATCTTGATTGGTTCCAATAATGCTGCCAGAAACAAAGTTGTAGATTTAGTGTGTTTAACTTGAGATCATTTTGATAAATGCCCAAGAGTGGGATTGCTGGTTCCAGAGCTATGTACATTTGACCTTACAAAATAATGTTAATTGAAATGAACTCCAAGACATGGAAAAAAGTTGTTTTTTTTTTTCAGATGTCAACCTTGATGTCGGTAGAGTGTCTAGATCGTATTTTATTTGATTTGTCTTTTGTCATTGTTTATCCCTTGCAATCTCTGTCTTGATTCTGGTACCTTCCACCTTGTATATAGATTTATCTGATTTGTATAAGTAAAGGGAAAAATATAGTGATGAAAGAAGTACAAAGAGTGACGCATTGCAACAATGATATTCACAAGACACTATATCAGAAATGAAATTTACAACTTTGGGGTGGGGAGGAGGTGTACGGGGTGGGAAGGGATAGAAGAACAACACGGTGTGGGTAACAATATTCAATAAGGAATGTACCTTACTCATGTAAGTGTAACCCCTCTGTATAGTATTTTTGAAATAAATTTAAAAATTGAACCTATCCTAGAAAATATATAGTTTTCAAAATAATACATCTGTCACAGTACTTGTGAGGGGTTCTAGAGTCAAGCTGTTAGACTTGGAAAAGGATAGATTGGGAAGCCATCTCAAACAGCAATCAAAAGTCTGAGAGCTGTGCTCTGGAAAGGTCGGTCAAGGGAAGACAGGGGTATGAGTCATTACCTCAAGAGTATTTAAGTTAGAGCTGTTGGACACTAAAAGATTGAGACTTTGGAGACAAGATGGATGTCTGTGCTATAGTTGTAATGACTATTGCTCCTTTGCTCCCTAAAAATAAAGGCATTCAATTATCACCATGTATCCAAACAATACCTCATGTTAATAGTTGTAACCACAAGCTAGATTGATGTCTCAGTTTGGCAACATACCTGTAGCCAATAACCACCCTCCCCCACTGTAGTAGAATGAATATAAAACATGTTTAGGAGGATATGGGGATCCAGAAGCTGGCAATGAGAATTTGGATCCTCTGATGTCATCTTTCCTATCACTTCCTGTGAATTCTCAGTTCTTTGGCCAGGTATCCTATCATCTTTGCTGTCCCATGGTTGTGGTAAGTGACAGTACTGATATTCTGAACACCTCAAAACAAACCATGAGAAAACACTTCCTCAAAGAACATTGACATATGTATAAGAGCACCTGGAAAGATACCAAACATCAGCAGTCACCCAGTGATGCTCTAGCAAGAATGTACAATTCAGGAGTATCTTTACTTCTGATAATATGAGATGGATAATTGTCCCTTTTGTATATATGGTATTTGATATTGCATACATTTTTAGAAACACATATACATTGTGAAATAATGTGATTTATTTTACAGGTCACAGACCATGTCATTGGATTGATAACCCTAATGCCTTATCTCAGTTGCCTGATTCAGATTTAGATGAGTGTGAATTGCCTAATTATGAATATTTCTCCATGAAACTCAACAACACAGAATGAAGTGTCAGTGTCAGGCCATTCTATACTTGCAAGGATTTTTTCATATATTAGAATAATATACACTAACACTGCTCAGCACTCGTGGCACATTGATGTGTTATATGTTCTTCAGATCAGAAATAGGCTATAGTTTAATGTAGAATGATGGGCTATACATTTTCAACGAAAAAGTGATGATTACCTCCTGCAATTATTATCAGTGAAGAATCCTTCCTATACATTTTAATGACTTAGATTCTGCTCTGTGCCTTACCATTATCAGGCAGGGTCACACTATATCGAGCTACAATACTGCAGCAACCTTAGCTGCCTTTGAATTTTAAATCCAATATTGATACCAAGGTCAACTCTGCAAATCTAATCACATAGACAGTGGACAACTGAACTTTTCAAGCCTGGTTAAAAATTCAGCTATTACTGCTCATTGTCAGTGTTAAAGATCTCACTCCTTTAGACTTATTGTTTATCTTCTAGCATTTCCAACACTGCCTTAGATGTTGGTTTTTGAAGTAGATCTTTTAGTTTGCATTTGATTTATGGAGGTGCTAGTGATGTCAGTTGCATTGAATATATAATAATGTAAGTTATTTGATGTTTTGACATATGAATTTAATTTTGGCAAGTGAGGAAGTGAATACACATCACTCACAAAAGTTGCTTTATGCGTATTGGTATTGCTATATTGTGAACTTCCTAAAAGCCAGCAATGGGATCACATGTCCCAAATCCCATCACTTCTGTCACTGAGACAAGTCTAGAAAGGTCCAGACCAATTGTCTCTTCACAGAGAGAAGCTATCTACAAAGAAGCAGGAGAGAATAGCTAATAAAGCAAATGAATCTCCCAACAGTTTATTTTATTTTATTTTATTTGAGAACATTTTGTACTTCTCATTTTTGCAACAGGTCCACCTTAATCCTTAAACGACTTGTTTGTCCCCATCTCCTCCACAAGTTATAGATACATCAAATATAGTGAAAGCGGGGGTTACACTGTGGGGCAGCGACATACAAATCAACAAAGAAATAATCTTATAAATGCGTTAGAAACACATGCATAAAAGAAAAAAAAACATTAAAATACCTATTCAAGGGTTCGTTTTCCTAACATCACATTATCTGAACTTTTCCGCTTGACTCATACGTATACTAGATATTGCAAATAAGGGAAACCATGGGACCTATGTTTCTTTGGGCCTGGCTTACTTCACTTAACATAATTTTTTCCAAGCCTTTCCATTTCCTAACAAATGAGGAAATGTCATTCTTTCTGATGGAGGCATAGAATTCCATTGTGTATATATACCACATTTTCTTGATCCATTTATCTACTGAGGGGCATCTGGGTTGGTTCCATATCTTAGCTATGGTAAATAATGCTGCAATAAACATAGTTGTGCTGGTAGCATTAGTGTGGTCTTGTTTGTAAACATTTGGGTAAATGCCCAAAAGTGGGATTGCTGGGTCATAGGGGAGTTCTATGTGAAGTCTTTTGAGGAACCTCCATACTGCTTTCCAAAGTCTTTGAACAAGTTTAATTCTCACCAACAATGAAGTAAGGTTCCTTTCTGTCCACATCCCCTCCAGCATGTTTTTGTTAGAGTTCTTGATTTTTGTCGTTCTAACTGGAGTGAGGTGGTATCTCAATGTTGTTTTGATTTGCATTTCTTTTATGGTTAGGGAGGTTGAACATTTCTTCATGTGTCTATTGGCCATCCTTCTTTCTTCTTCAGAGAAGTTTCTCTTTAAGTCTTTCGCCCACTTATTTATTGGGCAGTTGTTTCTTTGAGGATTTGTTGTTGGGGGGTTTAATTTTTTGAGTTCCAAGTATATTTTTGATATGAGACTGTTTTCCGTTGTATGGCTAGTAAAGATCTTCTCCCAATCCGTGGGCTTTCTATTGATCTTGCTAGCTATGTCATTTGCCCTGCAGAAGCTCTGCATCTTCATGCAATCCCATTTGTCCAACCTTTCTTTGATTTGTTGTGTTTCTGGGTCTCTATTCAGAAAATTTTGGCCTGAGCCAAGGAGACCTAGGGTTTCTCCTATTCCATCCTGTAATGTTTTCAGAGTGTCTGCTTTGAGTTCAAGGTCTTTGATCAGTTTGGAGTTGATTCTGGTGCAGCGTGATATATAATGACCTGGCTTTAGTTTTCTAAATATAGTTAACCAATTTGCCAGCACCATTTACTGAAGAGGCTGTCTTTCTTCCATTCTATTTTTTTAGCTCCCTTATCGAAGATTAGATGGCTATAGGTCTGTAGGTTCTTTTCTGGGTTTTCAATTCTATTCCATTGGTCCTGAGGTCTGTTCTTATGCCAATACCAAGCTGTTTTGATTACTATGGCTTTATAGTAGAGTTTGAAATTTGGTATTGATATTCCTCCAGCAGTGCTCTTTCCGTTGAGGAGTGTTTTTGCTATTCGGGGTCTTTTATTGTTCCATATGAATTTTTGGATTGCCTCTTCTATTTCCTTGAAGAATGAGGGTGGAATTTTGATAGGTATTGCGTTGAATTTGTAGATAGCCTTGGGAAGTATTGCCATTTTCACGATGTTAATCTTTCCAATCCAGGAGCATGGGAGGTTTTGATATTTTTTAAGTTCTGTGTTTATTTCCTTTTTCAAGATTTTAAAGTTTTCATCATAGAGGTCCTTCACTTCTTTAGTTAAGTTAATTCCTAGGTATTTTATTTTTTGTGGGGCTATTACAAATGGAGTTGCTTTCCTAATTTCAACCACACTTTTCTCATTGTTGGCATACAGAAAAGCCATTGATTTTGGGGGGTTAATTTTATAACCTGCTACTTTGCCAAAGTTTTGAATCAGCTTGAGTAATTTGGGAGTGGAGTCTATTAGATTCTTTAAATACAAGATCATGGCGTCTGCAAAGAGGGAGAGTTTTAGTTCTTCTTTCCCTATTTGGATCCCCTTTATGTCTGCATCTTATCTTTTTGCTGTACCTACGCATTCTAATACTAGATTGAAGAGAAGTGGAGAGAGTAGGCATCCTTGAATTGTTCCTGAGTTACGAAGGAATGGCTTTAGTTTTTCACCATTGAGTATAATGCTGGCTGTAGGTTTGTCATATACACCCTTTATGGTATTGAGGAATGTTCCATGCATTCCTAATTTTTCCAAAACCTTCATCATAAAGGGATGTTGGATCTTGTCGAATGCTTTTTCTGCATCTATACTTGCTCCTGTTGTTGTGATGAATAATATTAATTGATTTGCGTATATGGAACCAGGTTTGCATCCCAGAAATGAATCCTGTCTGATCGTGGTGTATGATTTTTTTGATGAATTGTTTATGTCGATTGGCCAAAATTTTGTTGAGAAGTTTTGCATCAATGTTCATCAAAGAAATGGGTCTATAATTCTCTTTCTTTGATGAGTCCCTGCCTGGTTTTGGGATGAGGGTTATATGATGGCTTCATAGAATGTGCTCGGTAGTGAGCTTTCTCTTTCACTTTCATTGAAGCGTTGGAGGAGAATTGGTGTGAACTCTGCTTTGAAGGCCTTGTAAAATTCCGCTGTAAAACCATCTGGTCCTGGACTTTTCTTAGCTGGGAGGTCTCTTATTGCTGTGTCTATTTCAATGCTTGATATGGGCCTGTTAAGATAGTTTAACTCATCTTGGTTTAGTTTTGGCATGTCAATATTTGCTAGGAAGAGGTCCATTTCTGTCAAGTTCTCAAACTTATTAGCATAAAGTTTTGAGAAGTATTCCCTTATAATGTTCTGAATCTTGCTTGTTTCCGTGGTGATGTTTCCATTCTCATCTCTGAGTTTATTAATTTGAGTGTGTTCTCTTCTTTTTCTGCTAAGATTTGCTAAGGGTCTGTCAATTTTGTTAATTTTTTCGAAGAACCAACTCTTTGTTTTGTTGATTCTTTCTATAGTTTTTTTAGATTCCAATTCATTTAATTCTGATTTAATTTTGATTATTTCTTTCCATCTACTGGATTGGGGTTTATCTTGCTGCTCTTTTTCAAGGAGGTTTAGATGTGTCATTAAATTGTTAGTTTCAGATCTCTCCAATTTGTTGATTTAGGAGTTCAGAGCTATAAACTTGCCTGTGAATACTGCCTTTGCTCTGTCCCAGAGGAGCTGGTAATTTGTGTGCTCATTTTTGTTGAATAGCATGAACATTTGAATTTCCTTTCTAATCTCTTCCATGACCCACTCATGATTCAGCAGTGTGTTGTTCAGCCGCCATGTGATACCGGACTTTCTTTGGTAGCTTTTGGTGTTGACTTCTAATTTTATTCCCTTGTCGTCAGAGAGAATGCAAGGTATAACTTCAATGTTTCTGAATTTAGACAAATTTGCTTTGTGGACTAAAATGTGGTCTATTTTAGAAAACGTTCCATGTGCTGCCGAGAAAAACGTGTATTCTGATGATGCTGGGTGAAATGTTCGGTAGATGTCTGTTAAGTCTACTTGATCTATACAGCTGTTTAGATCTGCGGTTTCTCTGTTGAGTTTTTGCCGAGTTGATCTATCGAGTGGGGAGAGTGGTGTGTTAAAATCCCCAACAATTAATGTCTTTGGATCTATATGGGATTTAAAGGAAAGTAGTGATTCTTTGATAAATTTGGGTGCTCCATTGTTTGGCGAATAGATATGTAGAATTGTAATATCCTCCTGAAGGAGAGATCCTTTAATTAGCATGTAGCGACCTTCTGTATCTCTTCTCACAAATTTTCATTTGAAGTCTATTTTATCTGATATTAGGATTGCAGCTCCCCCCTGTTTATGGGGGCCGTTTGCTTGGTAGATTTTGTTCCAGCCATTTAAATTGAAAATGTGTTTGTTTTTACAGGCAAGATGTGACTCCTGCAGGCAGCAGATAGAAGGATCTTATTTTTTAATCCAACTAGACAGTCTATGTCGCTTAATTGGAGTGTTCAGTCCATTAAAGTTAAGACATAGGACTGAGAGGTACTTGGGAGTTGTTGCCATGTTATCCACCTTCTTGGGGGCTGCTAAAACTGGGTTGTTCCTATGGTTCTTGGATTCTCATTTTGGGTGCATTTTCTTGGCCTTTATTGCGGTCTTATTGGTTTTCTATGTGTAGGACATCTTTAAGAATCTTTTGTAGGGCTGGTTTGGTGGAGATGTATTGTTTCAATTTTTCTTTGCTATGGAAGGTTTTTATTTGGCCTTCAGTTATGAAGGAGAGTTTAGCTGGGTACAGTATTCTTGGTTGATAGTTGTTTTTTTTTAGGGCATGGTATACATCATTCCAGGCTCTTCTTGCTTTGATTGTCTCTACTGAGAAACCTCAGGTGATTCTAATTGGTTTCCCTTTATAGGTGATTACCCTTTTCTCCTTGACAGCTTTAAGGATCTTTTCCTTGGCCTGAGTTGATCCTGTGTGGATTATAATGTGACGGTGGGATGTCCTATTCTGGTCTGGTCTATTTGGGGTTCTAAAGGCTTCTTGTATCTGAATAGGCCTATCTTTTTGCATGTTTGGGAAGTTCTCTGCTAGGATCCTGTTAAACAAATTTCCTAGACCATTAACTTCTGTTTCTAGGTGCTCCTCTACACCATTATCCTTAGATTAGGCCTTCTGATGGTGTCTTTCAGGTGTTGGATAGATCTATCATATTTCTTGGACTTGTCTTGGATGGTTGTATGTTCTTTCTCTATAATATCTATGCTGTCTTCAATCCCTGAGATTCGATGTTCTGCATGGTCTAACCTGCTGTCAAGACGCTCTACTTTGTTTTTTATCTCTTTTCCTTCTAATTAGTCAGCTTTGATGGTTTCAAGTTCTTTGTTGAAGATCTGTTTTAGGTCTTGTATGGATTTCTTTACTTCCTTAATTTGGTGTTCAGTGTTTGTTCTCAAATCACTTAGTTGATTTGTTATGGTTTCTTTGGACTCCCATTCCTTCTGTTGGGTTCCATTCAGTATTCCCTTTGTGGTCTCCCTGACTTACTTCAGCTCTTTGTTAATGGATTCCATGAATGCCTTTAGTGATCTTTGTGTGTTCTCTACCTGCTCTCTCAATCACTGTATTACTCTTTGATTAGCTTCCTCCCTTTTGTGGGATTCCTGCAGTTCTCTTTCCTCCCGTTCGTGGAATTCCTACAGTTCTCTTTGAGTGTTCTCAGCCTGCTCACGCCATTCCTCCCTTTCTCTTTGAATATTCTCAAGTTGTTCATGCAAATCCTGTATCAGTTTTTGAGTAGCTTCCTCACGCTTATGATATTCCTCTATAAACTGCTGGGATGCCTCCTTTCTCTCCCTGTCATGCTCATACACAGTCCTTTGTAAGTTGTCAAACTTCTCATTTATCATGTTTGCCAGCAGTGTTTGTAGAGCTATTTGGGAACTCTCCTCTGAATTATTCATTATCTGTTCTGACCCCTGATTATCAAGATTGGGAATTGAGATACCGAGTTTGCCATTTTTCTTGTGTTTTTCCACCCATTTCAGATGAAGATAGCACCAGTTTTGTGCTAGAACACTATCTTACGGCAATCATCAACCAAAGTTTGCATTTGTACAGTCAATAGTCTACAGATACAATCTAGTTCAACAGATACATCTATTCAACATCAAACAACTATATGTTAATGAACTTCGAACCACAGAGAAGAATTTGGAAAACCAGAAATTATTAGGGTTAGGGAAAGATATGGTAAAAAACAGGAATAGATTGGTGTGGGGAGGCACAGCGAGAGTTAACTATGTCCTAATCACAATGCAGGAAATAGGTTAGGTAGGATGCAAGTAGAGAGAGAGAGGAAAAGAAGAAAGGGAAAGGGGAATGAAAAGAGACCTGAAAAAAAATAGAAACGTAAAAATTAATGTTATTATAGAGATTAAAAGGCCATCTATGTAGAGAGGAATGTGAATATATTGAGAGAAGGGGAGGGATATACAGGAGTTGTGAAAAACTTAAAAAAATGCTTAAAATACTATATAGGTATAAAGAGGTAGTACTGCTATTAAGGAATTTAAGTCTCAGAGGTTTTGAATTGAGTAATAAATTTGTGGATTAAGTGTGTACACAATTGGGGATAGGGTCTACTAGTTAAGTACGGGTTTATCTGAGGATGTGCAGGACAAGAGTTAAGTCACATAAAGAAGAACAAAAGAGAGGAAAAGGTGGAAAGGATAGGAAAGGGAGAAAAAAAGATCAAAAGTTCAGTAGAGCTAGACAAAAACCAAAAGATAGTTAAGAAAGAAAGAAAAAGAAAGAAGATAAGAAAGTAAGGAAAACCCACATTCACGTATTTCTAAAATAAAAATTATAAGAGGAGAAAAAAAAAGTTACTGGAAAACAATTATTTTTTCAAAAGAGGCAAAAATGAAAGATTAATAAAAGTTTTAGAAAAGGAAAAAAAATTTTTTTATATATATAAGGTACCAAAAAAAAAAAGAAAAGATGAAGAAAAAAAAAAAAGTACTTTGATTTTTTTTGGGGGGGAGGGGTTGGAAGAATCCTGTATCTCCGTTTTGTCTGTAACCAGCCTCTTGTTGTTGTCTCTGGTCAGCTTGAGGACCTGTGGCTTGATTGGTTTCTTAAGTCAGTTTGTACGAACAGGCAGAAAAATGCTCTGCTTTACCCAAGATTTTGAGTTCCCCTCCCAGGTTAGTTTACTGAGAGGGTGATCTGCTTTGAGAATCACAAAAGAGGGGGATGCAGTGATGAGGCTAGGTCCTGGGTAGAGTTGAGGGCTTTCAACAAACAGAAGCTTTTCCCTGCGGCTATTTTGTGAAAAAACTCACAGAGCCCAGCCTGGAGCCATTCTCAGGGTTTCTGTTTTTCAATTGATTGTTGAGGCTGCTAGAGGGATGGGCAGCCTCTGGCTCTGGTTACCCAGTGAAGAGAACCACTCCAATGGCTTTTCCCTGGATGGAACTGAGTCTGTGAGGTCACTTCGCCATTAAGTTCTTGTGACCAGCTAAATGACTCATTTTATTCCAAGGCCTGAGCTGGAGCTAGCAGCTCCTCCGAGCTTTGTTGGTATCCAAGATGGAGATCACCGGTGCTGCGGGGAGAGGGGTGGCCTTCCCTCCTCTGCTCCCTGAGGAGTGAGGACGTCGGGCTTCTACTCACGCCGCCGAGTCTTGGATCCTGGGTCGTCTCTGGTCTGCAAACTGCAGGATGAAGATGTCTGCTCCTTGTCGGTTCTTGCTGGTGTTGAGTAGAATTCGCTCGTCCGCTGCTTCTGGCTCCTTCATCCCGGACTCTCTGTGTCTCAAGTATGACCGCGGCGGTGGTCGCCGCCACGACCCTGCCGCTGCAGCGGTGGCTGCTGGCAAGCGCTCAGATGTGTCTCCTTGCCTTGGCTTCCCCACTCTTGACTAACTCTCTGTCCTGTGATGGCACACTTGGTGTGATTCTTTGGCTTAGGACTGTTCACTGGAACTCTAAAACTGCTTTCTATGCGAGAACTTGTTCAGATTCCAGTTTCTGCTCCGCCATCTTCCCGGACGACTCCCAACAGTTTTGTTACATATTCTTTACACTTTGCCATTAAGACCAATATAATAGTATTCTTTATAACCTCTTTCCTAATCTTTTCCTGTTCTGAATAGTTTTATTTATGGATCTCCAAGAAGTCCTATAAGAATAACATAAGAGGATTTCCGGGAAGATGGCAGAGGAAAAGATGGAGGCTAAACAAGCTCTCGCATAGAAAGCAGTTTTAGAGTTCCAGTGAACAGTCCTAAGCCAGAGAATCACACAAAGTGTGCCATCACAGGACAGAGAGTTAAGCCAGAGAGGGAAAATCCAGGCAAGGAGACAGCTCTGTGATGTTTCCAGCCGCCACTGCTGCAGCGGCGTCAGCCACAGTCACCATACCTGCAAAACAGAGTCCAGGACGAAGGAGCCAGACACGGTGGCTCCTTCTCCTACTCAACACCAGCAAGAACCCACAAGGAGAGGACTTCTTCATCATGCATTTCACAGACCAGAGACAAACCAGGAACCAAGATTCAACGAGAGTAGAAGCCTGCGGTCTTCACTCCTTCTCAGGGAACAGAGGAGGGAAAGCCACCCCGCCCCCCACCCTCCAGTTCCAGAGATCTCCACCTTGGATACCTACAAAGCTCGGCGGAACTGCTAGCTCCAACTCAAGCCTTGGAAGAAATTTAGAGTCATTTAGCAGCTCACAAGAACCTAAAGAGACCTACCAGACTCAGCTCCACCCAGGGAAAAGTCACCCAGCTCAGGCATCAGCCTCAGGAGTAGCTTTCTTCACTGGGTAATCAGAGCCAGAGGCTGCCCCTCCCTTTTGCAGCCCTGACAATCAATTGAAATTCAGTAAACATAAACCCTGAGAATGGCTCCAGGCTGGGTTCTGTGAGTTTCTTACAAAGTAGCCCCCGGGAAAAGCTACTGTTTGCTGAAAGGCTTCAACTCTACCCAGAACCTAGCCTCATCACAGCATCTCCAGACATGAGAACAAAGCCATCTCCCTCTTTTGTGATACTTACAGCAGATCTCCCTCACATTGAACTAACCTGGGAGGAGGATCTCAAAATCCTGGGTAAAGCAGACCATTTTTCTGCCTGTTCAAACTGACAAGAAACCAACCAAGCCACCGGAAAACCAAACACCACCAGGAGACAAGAGGGTCCAACAAGAGGCTGGTTAGTGACACAAGGGCCAAACAGGATTTTTCCCACCCCTCCCAAAAAAATCAAAGAAAATTTTTATTTTTTTTGTACTATTTATAAATTTTTTTTTTCTTTTCTAAAGCTTTTTTTAATTTTTAATTTTTACATTTTTTGAAATGTTGTCTACTTACATTTTTTTCCTCTTATAATTTGTATTTTATGGGTATTTGTGTGTGTGCATTTTTCTTTTTTTCTTTCTTTTTAAAAAATTATTTTTGTTTTTTGTTTAGCTCCACTGAACTTCTGATCTTTTTTCTTTCTTATCCTTTTCACCTTTTCTTCTCTTTCATTCTTCTTTATGCGACTTAATTGTTGTTCTACACATCCTTAGATAAACCTGTAGTTGATTATAAGACCATATCCCCCATTGTGTATACACAATCCAGAAATTTATTACTAAATTCAAAACATCTGAGACTTAAATTCCTTAATAGCAGTACTACCTCTTTATACCTATATAATATTTTAAGTATTTTTATTTTTAAGTTTTACATCTCCTTTATATCCCTCTCCTTCTCTCAATATATTCACGTTCTTGTATGAATACTTTGTATTCGTATCTGCATAATATATTTATTTTTTACTTTTCTATTTTTTCTGGTCTCTTTTTTTCCCTTTACTCTTTCTTTTTTTCTCTCTCTCTACTTTAATCCTATCCAACCTATTTCCTGCTTTGAGATTAGGACTTAAGTTAACTCTCCATGTGCCTTCCAACATCACTCTATTCCTATTTTTTACACACATTTCTCCCTAAACCTAATAACTTCTGGTTTACCAAATTCTTCTTTGCGGTTTGTAGCCCATTAATATATAGTTGTTTGATGTTGAATAGAGGTATCTGTTGAACTAGATTGTATCTGCAGACTATTGACTGTGCAATTTCAAACTTTTGTTGATGCTTGCCTTAAGAAAGTGTTCTAGCACAAAACTGGAATTATTTTCATCCCAATGTTTAGAGTAAGCCGGAAAAACACAACAAAAATGTCAAGTCCGGGTATCTCAACTTCCACTTATGATAATCAGGGGATAAAGCAGATAATGAATAATCCAGAGGAGAGTTCTCAAATAGCTCTACAAACACTGCTAGCAACATGATAAATGAAAATATTGAAAACATACAAAGGACTCTGTATGAGCATGATAAGAAGAGAGACGAGGCAAATAAAAGGTCAATACAGGAAAAGATTGAAAACCTACAAAGGACTCTGTATGAGCATGAGGGGGAGAGAGAGGAGGCAATCCAAAGGTTTATAAAGGAATATCATGAGCGTGAGGAAGCTACTCAAAAAATGATACAGGATTTGCATGAGCAGCTTGAGAATAATCAAAGAGAAAGGCAGGAATGGCGTGAACAGGATGAGAACACTCAAAGAAAACTTCAGGAATGGCATGAACATCAGGAAGCTAAGCAAAGAGTAATGCAGGAATTGAGAGAGCAGGATGAGACTACACAAAAATCACTAAAGGCATTCATGGGAGCCATTATAACAAAGAGCTGAAGGAAGTCAGGGAGACCACAAAGGGAATGCTGAATGGAATCCAACAGAAGGAATGGGAGTCCAAGGAAACCATAACCAATCTACTAAGTGATTTGAGAATAAACACTGAACACAAAATTAAGGAAGTAAAGAAGGTCATACAAGATCTAAAACAAAGCTTCAAAAAAGAATTTGAAGCCACCAAGGCTGACCAATTAGAAGGGAAAAAAAACCCAAAGTAGAAAGCCTTGACAGCCGGTTAGACCATGTAGAAGATCGAAACTCGGGGATTGAAGACAGCCTAGATATTATAAAGAATATACGACAATCCAAGACAAGTCCAAGAAATATGATAGATCTATCCAACACTTGGAAGACACCATCAGAAGGCCTAATCTAAGGAAAATAGGTGAAGAGGAGCACAAAGATAGAAGTTAATGGTCTAGGAAATTTGTTTAACAGGATCCTAGCAGAGAACTTCCCAAACATGCAAAAAGATAGGCCTATTTAGATACAAGAAACTTTTAGAACTCCAAATAGACCGGACCAGAATAGGACATCCCACCGTCACATTATAATACACACAGGATCAACTCAGACCAAGGAAAAGATTATTAAAGCTGTCAAGGAGAAAAGATTAATCACTTATAAAGGGAAACCAATTAGAATCACCTGAGATATATCACCAGAGAAAATCAAAGCAAGAAGAGCCTGGGATGATGTATGCCATGCTCTAAAAACAAACAACTATCACCCAAGAATACTGTACCCAGCTAAACTCTCCTTCATAACTGAAGGCTAAATAAAAATCTTCCATAGCAAAGAAAAATTGAAACAGTACATCTCCACCAAACCAGCCTTACAAAAGATTCTTACAGATGTCCTACACATAGAAAACCAACAAGACCACAATAGAGGCCAAGAAACTGCATCCAAATTGAGAATCCAAGAACCATAGGAAGAACCCAGTTTTAGCAGCACTGAAGAAGGTGGATAACATGGCAGCAACTCCCAAATACCTCTCAGTCCTATCTCTCAATATTACCGTACTTAACTCTCCAATTAAGTGACATAGACTGTCTAGTTGGATTAAAAACAAGATCCCTCTCTCTGGTGCCTTCAGGAGTCACATCTTGCCCGTAAAAACAAGCATATTTTCAATATTAAAGGCTGGAATAAAATCTACCAATCAAACGGCCCCAATAAACAGGCAGGAGTTGCAATCCTAATAACAGATAAAATAGACTTCAAATTAAAATTTGTGAGAAGAGATAAAGAAGGTCGCTACATACTAATTTAGGGATCTCTTCTTCAGGTGGATATTACAATTCTAAATATCTATTCACCAAACAACAGAGCACTCAAATTTATCCAAGAAACACTACTTTCCCTCAAATCCCACATACATCCAAAGACAATAATTGTAGGGGATTTTATCACACCACTCTCTCCACTAGATAGATCAACTCGGCAAAAACTCATAAGAGAAAGAGCAGATTTAAACATCTACCTAGATCAACAAGTTTTAATAGACATCAACCGAATATTTAACCCAGCAGCTTCAGAATACACGTTTTTCTGAGCAGCACATGGAACATTTTCTAAAATAGACCACCTTTTGGTCACAAAGCAAACTTGTCCAAATTCCGAAACGTTGAAGTTATACCTTGCATTCTCTCTGACCACAAGGGAATAAAATTAGAACTCAGCACCAAAAGCCACCAAAGAAAGTCCGGTATCACATGGAGGCTGAACAACACACTGCTGAATCACGACTGGTTCATGGAAGAGATAAGAAAGGAAATTCAAATGTTCATGCTATTAAACAAAAATGAGCACACAAATTACCAGATCCTCTGGGGCACAGCAAAGTCAGTACTCAGAGGCAATTTTGTAGCTCTGTGTTCCTACATCAACAAATTGGAGAGATCTGAAACCAACAATTTAATGAGACATCTGAACCTCCTTGAAAAGGAGCAGCAAGAAAACCCCCAATCCAGTAGATGGAAAGAAATAATTAAAATTAAATCAGAATTAAATGAATTAGAATCCAAAAAGTCGATAGAAAAAATCAACAAAAAAAAAGAGTTGATTCTTTCAAAAAATTAACAAAATTGACAGAGCCTTAGCAAATCTTATCAGAAAAAGAAGAGAACACATGCAAATAAATAAACTCAGACATGAGAATGTAAACATCACCACAGAAACAACCAAGAATCAGAGCATTATAAAGGAGTACTTCTCAAAACTTTATGCTTATAAATTTGAGACCTTGGCAGAAATGGACCTTTTCCTAAGAAATATTGACATGGCAAAACTAAACCAAGATGAGTTAAACCATCTTAACAGGTCCATATAAAGCATTGAAATAGAAACAGCAATAAGAGACCTCACAGCTAAGAAAAGTCCAGGACCAGATGGTTTTACAGCGGAATTCTACACAGCCTTCAAAGCAGAGCTCACACCAATACTCTTCCAAGTCTTCAATGAAATTGAAAGAGAAAGCTCACTATCTAACACATTCTATGAAGCAATCATAACACTCATCCCAAAACCAGGCAGGGACTCATTAAAGAAAGAGAACTATGCACCCATTTGTTTGATGAACATTATGCAAAACTTCTCAACAAAATTTTGGCCAATCAGCTTCAACAACTCATCCAAAAAAATCATACACCACTCTCAGACAGGATTCATTTCTCGGATGCAAAGCTGGTTCCATATACGCAAATCAATTAATATTATTCATTTCATCAACAGGAGCAAGGATAAAAACCACATCGTTATCTCAATAGAAGCAGAAAAAGCATTCGACAAGATCCAGCACCCCTTTATGATGAAGGTTTTGGAAAAATTAGGAATCCATGGATCATTCCTCAGTACAATAAAGGCTCTATATAACAAACCTACAGCCACCATTATTCTTAATGGTGAAAAAGTAAAGCCATTTCCTCTTAACTCAGGAACAAGACAAGGATGTCCTCTCTCTCCACTTCTCTTAACTCTTGTATTAGAATACCTAGCTATAGCAATAAGAAAAGATGCAAACATAAAGGGGATCCAAATAGGGAAAGAAGAAATGAAACTCTCCCTCTTTGCAGATGACTTGATCTTGTATTTAAAGAATTCCATAGACTCCACTCCCAAATTACTCAAGCTGATTCAAAACTTTGGCAAAGTAGCAGGGTTTAAAATTAACCCCCCAAAATCAATGTATGCCAACAATGAGAAAAGTGTGTTTGAAATTTGTAAAGAAACTCCATTTGTAATAGCCCCACAAAAAATAAAATACCTAGGAATTAACTTAGCCAAATAAGTGCAGCACTTCTATGATGAAAACTTTAAAAACTTCAAAAAGGAAATCAAAACAAAACTTAGAAAATGGCAAAAAACTCCCATGCTCCTGGATTTGAAAGATTAACATCATGAAAATGGCAACACTTCGCAAGGCTATCTTCAAATTCAATGAGATACCTATCAAAATTCCAACCTCATTCTTCAAGGAAATAGAAGAGGCAATCCAAAAATTCATATGGAACAATAAAAGACCCGGAATAGCAAAAATGCTCCTCAACGGAAAGAACACTGCTGGAGGAATATCAATACTAAATTTCAAACTCTACTATAAAGCCATAGTAATCAAAACAGCTTGCTACTGGCACAGGAACAGATATCAGGACCAGTGGAATAGAATTGAAAACAAAGAAATGAGCCTACAGACCTATAGCCTTCAAATCTTTGATAAGGGAGTTAAAATAATAGAATGGAAGAAAGACAGCCTCTTCAGTAACTGTTGCTCGCCAAATTGGTTAACTACATATAGAAAACTAAAGCTAGATCGTTATATATCACCCTGCACCAGAATAAACTCCAAATGGATCAAAGACCTCGGGGTCAAAGCAGACGCTCTGAAACCATTACATTATGGAATAGGAGAAAGCCTAGGTCTCCTTGGCACAGGCTGAAATTTTCTGAGTAGAGACCCGGAAACACAACAAATCAAAGAAAGGTTGGACAAATGGGATTGCATGAAGTTGCAGAGCTTCTGCATGGCAAAGGACATAGCTAGCAATATCAATAGAAACTCAGGGATTGGGAGAAGATCTTCTCTAGCCATACAACGGACAAGGGTCTCACATCTAAAATATACTTGGAACTCAAAAAATTAAATCCCCCAACAACAAATCCTCAAAGAAACAACTGCCCAATAAATAAGTGGGCTAAAGACTTAAAGAGAAACTTCTCTGATGAGAAAAGAACGATGGCCAATAGACACATGAAGAAATGCTCAACCTCCCTAGCCATAAAAGAAATGCAAATCAAAAGAACATTAAGGTACCACCTTACCTCAGTTAGAATGGCAAAAATCAAGAACTCTAATAACAACAGATGCTGGAGGGAATGTGGAAAGAAGGGAACCTTAGTGCATTGTTACCACTTTGGAAAGTAGTATGGAGGTTCCTCAAAAGACTCCACATAGAGCTCCCCTATTACCCAGCAATCCCACTTTTGGGCATTTTCCGAAGTGTTTACAAACAAGACCACACTAAAGTTACCAGCACAACTATGTTTATTGCAGCATTAGTTACTATAGCTAAGATATGGCACCAACCCTCAGTAGATGAATGTATCAAGAAAATGTGGTATATATACACAATGGAATTCTATGCCTCCATCAGAAAGAATGACATTGCTCTATTTGTTAGGAAATCGAAAGATTGGAAAAAAATTATATTAAGTGAAGTAAGCCAAGCCCAAAGACACACCGGTCCCATGGTTTCCCTTATTTACAATAGTTATTATATGTATGAGTCAAGCAGAGAAGTTCAGATAAGCTGATGTTAGGAAAATGAACCCTAAGATATTTATTTAAATGTTTTTTTTTCTTTCATGCTTTTGTTTCTAACACATTTATAAGATTATCTTTGTTGCTTTGTATGTCCCTCCCCCACAGTATAACCCCTGCTTTCACTGTATTTGATGTCGGTATAATTTTTGGAAGGAAAGGGGAAAAACAAGTCTTTTAAATTAGGATTCAGGTGGACTGGTTGCAACAATGAGAAGTACAAGTTGTTATGTGGAAAACGAACTTTACATCTTTGGTTGGGGGGTGGGGGGAGGTTTGGGTGGAGGGGAAGGCTTGGAATGGATGGTAAGGGTAAACAAATGAGGAGGCTACAATGCTTGATAAGAAATGTACTCATTATCTTGCCCATGTAATTGTAACCCCTCTGTACAGTTTTTTCACAATAAAAAAATAAAAAAAAGAGTAAAAAAAGAATCAATGAAGAAATCTACATAAATCATATAAGAATTCATACAAATAGTTTGTTAGGGATATATAATCCAAAAGGAATAATTTCAGGAAAGTATTAATCACATAAAATGTAATGCATTGACTATTTATTGAAAACTTCAGCAGTTGTAGATTATTTATTCTGATAACAAAGTTTATAACCTACGTTCTAACAGTATTCCAAATAGAACATAGAACTAGAAACATGAAGGGTACCACTAAAGACAGCTACTGCTACCACTAGTAGAATAAAAATGAAATTTAGGCAAAACTGCTTCAGAACAAATGCCACAGGACAGCCACAACATTACTTCCATTGTTCATATGAAGAAAAGACCTTTTTTTGTAGTAAAGACCAATTTTCACAGATATTAACATCAGTTGGTTATATATTTCTTAAGGCCTTCAGGAGGGATGCTGTGACCCTGTTGATGGAATCTGACTTCTTTAGGACCAACTACACAATATGCAGACACCATTCCAAGCACTGCACCTGCATTAGTGTAATTTTAGTGCTCATGAGTCTTCTCTAAGTTAGGAAATGAATTAAGTATTTTATTAAAAACAGATGTAGGCAAGAAGGCCAAACAAATATCCTAAGTACCTAAGACTGATCAGTTGTAGACCAATAATTCAAATCCAGGTTTCCAACAGGCATATCTGAGGATATTCTTTGTCACATTCATTACATTTCAAGAGCTATGGAGCCTATGAACCCACATTATCTTCCTAATTATGATTATAAGGGCAATAACAATGCTACAGAATATAAATATTTTTAAATGAAAAGGGTGTGAATAAAGACAGTGTAAGTGATCTTTATACCAAATAAAATGGGATTAATTTCTAAAGAAATACCTGAATGAACATCATTCAGCTTCTACTGTTTATTATTCCTGGAGTAATTTCTTAAGGAGAACAAATCCAGGCCAAAGGCCAAAGACATTTTTTTCTGATGAACACAGGCTTTTAACATTAAGTACCTTGAATACACAGGGAATAGTTTGTTATAGATATATAATCCAAAAGAAATAATTTTTGTGACTACTTACTTTCTTGTTGTACCGAAGGAAACTATTACCTATTCTAAAACATATATAAATTTAATGGATATTAGTGTTATCGGTCTAAATTAGGTACATTCAGAGGTTCTTTGGTTGTGAATTTTCCCCTTCCTTTCTTGGTAAGAGAGCTGGAATAATGAAAAACATTTAAGGCAATGTGTTTTAGTGTAGATGAAGTGTAGGTGTGCATAATATATGTAATGTATTCTATTATGTAACACATAAATGATATATTTATAATATATGTATCATTATTGATATTCTATGACCACTATAAATAATATAGGTATAAAACTGGTTTTAGTATTATTCTGTGAAGGATACAAGGAATGACAACTTTATTTAAATAAATATATTTGTATGTTTTAGTCACATAATTTATTTTTGTACCAGTACTGAGACTTGAACTACGGTCTTGGTCTTGTCCCTGAGCCATTTCACTCAGACTGGCTTCATATAGCTATCTTCAAATCTCAGCCGATAATTAGCTGGAATTACAGACATGAGTCATGTTCTATTTTTTGAATTCTTACATAATTATTTCTGAATGTTCAATTATATTGTGATATTCCATTTTTAACCAAATTGAGAATAAATAACTAATTATTGGGTAAAACTCTGTGTTGCAATCCAAATTGTAAGGACCCTACTTTACTATCAATTTTCAAAGTATTTCTAGTTTAATTCCTGGACAGATAAGTAGAAAAATTAAATTATGTGTGCATAATATACGTAATATACCATATTACATTACATATAAATTATATGTTTATAATATATGCATAATTTGTGATATTCTATAATTACTTTAAATAATATATTATAAAACTGGTTTTAATATTATACTGTGAAGGATACAAGGAATATCAACATCCCTACATTTTCAACAGTATATAAACTACGCTATAAACACATATCTTCAAGAAAGCACACCTCTGTAGTCACATATTCATCTTCAAATATTCTCTTAATCGCTATGAACATCTTCTAAGATTGGCTACACTTATCCACAGCAAACACTCTGCGATACTTTGTGGATAAAGTTGCTTGTCCTCATCCTTATAGCCTTTCACTTACTTCAGTGAAGAGCATTTTCTCCTGCTTTGCCTGTAGACGATCACCCTTTGTTATTTCCCAGCAAAGAAATTGTGGCTAGCAGGCTTGAGCACTGGTACATTCAGAGGTTCTTTGGTTGTGAATTTTCCCCTTCCTTTCTTGGTAAGAGAGCTGGAATAATGAAAAACATTTAAGGCAATGTGTTTTAGTGTAGATGAAAACATACTGATTTGAAAATACTACAAATATTCATTCTTAAATTTATTTTTAATTCATATATAATAGGGGTGGTTTTAGTGGTGCATGCCTTTAAATATAGCTATTTAGAAGTCTGAAAACCAGATAAATGGACCAGGAGACACTTATCTTCAACTGAGAACTAAAAACCTAAAAGTGGAGCTGTGGCTCAAATGGAAGAATGACACCCTGAACACAAAAGAAAAGTAAAAGAACTTAGGCCCTGAACGTAAGTCATAGTATTAGCACTCATATACTATATATTTGGTTCCTAAAATATTCTGTGAGTTAATTTGTCAAAACTTGGTCATGGATTACATATGAGGTGTGAAGAAGTATGTAAGTTCGAAATGACTCCAAGGTATTTTGACAAGACAACTGGAAGACTTATCACTTAATCAAATAGTACTGAGGGATAGGTTTGTAGATAAAGATCAAAGCTCAGGTTGGGATCTTTTGAGATTGCTAAAATCAGTAGTTAGGAGTTGTCAGTAGACAGGATGCTATTAAGGACTTGAATTAAAGAAAGAAGAGACTTGGAGGAAACAAACAGAAATAATTACATGTACTGAGTAGTAACAATCATGAGAGGAAGATTACAGAACTAAGCCCTGGGATACACAAATATGTAAAACATTACAAATGAAGAAATACAGTAATAAATATGTAATGCAGACTTGTATGGATAGGTATTTTTAATGTTTATGCAATGATTGTGTGATGACCTAAAATTTAAGAAATTGGTAAGGTCAACTATCCCTTGGACCAACCATAGCTGATAGTTTAAAGAAAATGGGGCCACAATAGTGTGTCTTGATTTGCCAAAGTGAAAACAGGTCAATATTTGGAAAGCCATTTTTTGGACAAGTGGTTGGAGTGACAATTACTGCAGTTTGTTCAAGTGTCAGTAGAAGGGTTCAGTTTTTAGCACAACAATAGAAATCTTTCTGGGATCTGATAGATTTTCCCACTGTCTTCAATTTCCATTTTTTCAGAAAAATAAAATATCATTACTGGAAGAGAGTCTAAAAATTAGGCCTTTGGCAAGCTATCAGATATGCAGTCTATCACATGCCCAAATAATAGAAAATGTGAACAGGTCTACATTGAGCACTCACAGTAGACAGGTCTCTGGACTTTCTCAGGAAGAGACTTCTGCCATTGTGGGATGGATAGGGCTGGATAATTTACAAAATAGCCATCATAGATTGAGAATATTCTGCTAAGTCGACAGATGAGATATTGAATGTATTAACTGCATTTTATTGATTTTTATGAATCAGTTAGTCAGATTCTTCATACCATATGACGTTACTAGATAATGAAATGCATGTTTATTGCATTTTCTTTGTATAACATATAGTATATTTTGAAATTTGGTATAAATCATTCATCTTTTTTTTTTTCCAATATGGATTACTCCCAGTTCTCAAGAGTGGGGAAATGCCCTGGAACTTTGAACTTGAAGTCATATGTTGCCATGTGTCATATCCTATTTTCCTATACAGAGTTAGTAATAAATTATATGCAATTTATTTTTTATTTGTATTTATTGTCTATTGCAGAGTTTGAACTCGGGTCCTGGGCACTGTTTCTGAGGTCTTTAGCTCAAGGTTATCTCTCAACAACATTGAGCCAAAATGTCAATTTTAGTCTTGATTGATTAATTGGAAACAAGTGTCTCCCAGGAACTTTTTTGCCCAAGCTGGATTTGACCTGTGATCCTCATATATCAGCCTCCAGATTATCCAAGATAAACTGACTTAAGAAACCAACCAAGCCACAGGACTACAAGCAGACAAGGAGCTCCAACAAGAGGCTAGTTATGGACAAAAAAGAGATACAGGATTTTTCCCAACCCTTCCAAAAAAAATCAAAGAACTTGTTTTTCTCGTCTAATTTTTGTACCTTTTATAAAAATTTATTTTTCTTTTCTAACACTTTTTTTTTTAAATTTTTACCTTTTTTGAAAAAAAAATTGTTTTCTAGTAAATTTTTTGTCCTCTTATAATTTTTTTTTAGGAGTACATGTGTGTACTTTTTTTTTCTTTCTTTTTTAAAAAAAAAATTGTTTTTTGTTTAGCTTTACTGAACTTCTGATCTTTTTTTCTTTCTCTCCTATCCTTTTCACCTTTTCTTCTCTTTTGTTCTATTTTATGTGAATTAATTGTTGTTCTGCACATCCTCAGATAAACCCGTAGTTGACTATTAGACCCTGTCCCCCATTGTGTACACACTTAATCCACAAATTTATTACTCAATTCAAAACCTCTGAGACTTAAATTCCTTAATAGCAGTACTACCTCTTTATACCTGTATAATATTTTAAGTATTTTTATTTCTAAGATTTTCACATCTCATTTACATCCCTCCCCTTTTCCCATGATATTCACGTTCTTTTCTGAATAGTTTGTTTTTGTTTCTGCATAATATTTTTAATTTTAACTTTTCTATTTTTCATGGTCTCTTTTTTTCCCTTTCTCGTTCTTTTTTTCTCTGTCTCTATGTTCATCATATCCAACCTATTTCCTGCTTTGAGATTAGGACTTAGTTAACTCTCCCTGTCCCTTCCCACATCACTCTATTCCTATTTTTTACCCACATCTCTCCCTAACCCTAATAATTTCTGGTTTTCCAAATTATTCTTTGCGGTTCGTAGCCCATCAATATATAGTTGTTTGATGTTGAATAGATGTATCTGTTGAACTAGATTGTATCTGCAGACTATGGTCTGTGCAAATACAGACTTTGGTTGATGTTTGCCTTAAGTTAGTGCTCTAGCACAAAACTCTTGTTATTTACATCACAAATGGGCAGAGTAAGCCAGAAAACACAAGAAAAATGGCAAGTCCGGGCAGCTCAACTCGCACTCATGATAATCAGGGGACAGAACAGATAATGGATAACCCAGAGGAGAATTCTCAAATAGCTCTACAAACACTGCTGGCAAACAAGATAAATGAAAAGATTGAAAACCTACAAAGGACTCTGTATGAGCGTGAGAGGGAGAAAGAGGAGGCAATCCAAAGGTTTATACAGGAAAAGACTGAAACCGTACAAAGGACTCTATATGAGCGTGATAAGGAGAGAAAGGAGGCAATCCATAGGTTTATACAGGAAAATCATGAGCGTGGAGGAAGCTACTCAAAAATTGATACAGGATTTGCGTGAGTAACTTGAGAATACTCAAAGCAAGAAGAGCCTGCAAAGATGGATGCCATGCCCTAAAAACAAACAAATATCAACAAAGAATACTGTACCCAGCTAAACTCTCCTTCATAATTGAAGGCCAAATAAAAAGCTTCCATAGCAAAGAAAAATTGAAACAATATATCTGCACCAAACCAGCCCTACAAAGATTCTTAAAGATGTCCTACACATAGAAAACCAACAAGACCACAATAGAGGTCAAGAAACTGCACCCAAACTGAGAATCCAAGAACCACAGGAAGAACCCAGTTGCCTCAGCCCCCAAGAAAGTGGACAAAATGGCAGGAACTCCCAAATAGATTGTCTAGCTGAATTAAAAACACGATACTTCTTTTTGCTGCTTTCAGGAATTTTGCCCCTTAAAACAAAAACATTTTCTTTTTTTTTGTGAACATACTGTACAGAGTGGTTACAATTACATGGGTAGGATAATTCGTACATTTCTTATCAAGCATTGCAGCCTCCTCCTTTGTTTAACCTTCACATCCCTTCCCAGCCTCCCCACGCACCCAATCCTCCCCCACCCCACCCCCCACACCAAAGATGTAAAGCTCGTTTTCGACATGACAACTTGTACTTCTCATTGTTGCAACAGGTCCACCTGTATCCTTAAAAGACTTCTTTTCCCCATCTCCTCCAAAAGTTATACTGACATCAAATATAGTGAAAGCAGGTGTTATACTGTGGGGGAGGGACATACAAAGCAACAAAGAGATAATCTTATAAATACGTTAGAAACGAATGCATGAAAGAAAAAAAAGCATTAAAATACATATCTAAGTGTTCATTTTCCTAACATCACATTATATGACCTTTTCTGATTGACTCATACATATACTAGATATTGCAATTAAGGGAAACCATGGGACCTATCTTTCTTGGCGCCTGGCTTACTTCACTTAATATAATTTTTTTCCTCTTTTTTCCATTTCCTAACAAATGGGGCAATGTCATTCTTTCTGATGGAGGAATACCATTCCATTCTGTATATATACCACATTTTCTTGATCCATTCACCTACTGAGGGGCATCGGGGTTGGTTCCATATCTTAGCTATGGTAAATAATGCTGTAATAAACATAGTTGTGCTGGCAGCTTTAGTGTGGTCTCGTTTGTAAACATTTGGGTAAATGCCGAAAATTGGGAATGCTGGCTCATAGGGGAAGTCTTTTGCGGAACCTCCATTCTGATTTCGAAAGTGTTTGAACAATTTTACATACCCACCAACAACGACGTACGCATCCCTTCTGTCCACATTCCCTCTAGCATCTGTTGTTGTTAGGGTTCTTGATTTTTGCCATTCTAACTGGGGTGAGGTAGTATCTCAATGTTGTTTTGATTTGCATTTCTTTTATGGTTAGGGATGTTGAAAATTTCTTCATGTTTCTATAGGCCATCCTTCTTTCTTCTTCAGAGAAGTTTCTCTTTAAGTCTTTAGCCCACTTATTTATTGGGCAGTTGTTTCTTTGAGGATTTGTTGTTGGGGAATTTAATTTTTTGAGTTCCAAGTATGGTTTATATATGAGACACTTGTTCATTGTATGGCTAGTGAAGATCTTCCAGATCCGTGGGCTTTCTATTGATCTTGCTACCTATGTGCTTTGCCATGCAGAAAGCTCTGCAACTTATGCAATCCCATTTGCCCAACCTTTCTTTGATTTGTTGTGTTTCCAGGTCTCTATTAAGAAAATTTCGGCCTGCTCCAAGGAGGCCTAGGGTTTCTCCTATTCCATCCTGTAATGTTTTCAGAGTGTCTGCTTTGACTTCGAAATCTTTGATCCATTTGGAGTTGCTTCTGGTGCAGGGTGATATATAAGGATCTAGCTTTAGTTTTCTACAAGTAGTTAAACAATTTTGCCAGCACCAATTACTGAAATGCCTGTCTTTCTTCCATTCTATTGTTTTAGCTCCCTTATCGAAGATTAGATGGCTATAGGTCTATAGGTTCATTTCTGGGTTTTCAATTCTATTCCATTGTTCCTGAGGTCTGTTCTTATGCCAATACCAAGCTGTTTTGATTACTATGGTTTTATAGTAGAGTTTGAATTTTGGCATTGAAATTCCTCCAACAGTATTCTTTCGGTTGAGGAGCGCAAAAACATTTTCAATGTGAAAGGTTAGAACAAAATCTCCCAACAATTGGCCTCCATAAACATGCTGGAGTTGCAGTCCTAATATCAGATAAAATAGACTTCACATTAAAATTAGTTAGAAGAGATAAAGAAGGTTGCTACATACTTATTAAGGGATCTCTCCTTCAGGAGGATATTACAATTCTAAATGTCTATTCGCCTAGCAATGGAGCACCCAAATTTATCCAAGAAACACTACTTTCCCTCAAATCCCACATAGATCCAAAGACATTAATTGTAGGAGATTTTAACACACCACTCTCCCCAATAAATAGATCAATTCGGCAAAAACTCAACAGAGAAACTGCAGATCTAAACAGCTGCATAGATCAACTAGATTTAACAGACATCTATAAAATATTTCACCCAGCAGCATCAGAATACACGTTTTTCTCAACACCACATAGAACATTTTCTAAAATAGACCACATTCTAGGCCACAAAGCAAACTTGTCCAAATTCAGAAACATTGAAATTAAACCTTGCATTCTCTCTGACCACAAAGGAATAAAATTAGAACTCAACACCAAAAGCCACCAAAGAAAGTATGGTAACACATGGAGTTTGAACAACACTCTGCTGAATCACAAGTGGGTCATGGAAGAGATTAGAAAGGAAATTCAAATATTCATGCTATTCAACAAAAATGAGCACACAAATTACCAGCTCCTCTGGGACAGAGCAAAGGCAGTACTCAGAGGCAAGTTTATAGCTCTGAATTCCTACATCAACATACTGGAGAGATCTGAAACCAACAATTTAATGAGACATCTGAACCTCCTTGAAAGAGAGCAGAAAGATAAACCTCAATCCCGTAGACCAAAAGAAACAATTAAAATTAAATCAGATTTAAATGAATTAGAATCCAAAAAAAACCTATAGAAAGAATCAACAAAAGAAAGTGTTGGTTCTTCGAAAAAATTAACAAAATTGAGAGACCCTTAGCAAATCTGATCAGAAAAAGAAGAGAACACACACAAATAAATAAACCCAGAGATGAGAATGAAAACATCACCACTGAAAAAACCAAGATTCGGAACATTATAAGGGCATACTTCTGAAAACTTTATGCTAATAAGTTTGAGAACTTGGCAGAAATGGACCTTGTACTAGCAAATATTGACATGTCAAAACTAAACCAAGATGAGTTAAACCATCTTAACAGACCCATATCAAGCATTGAAATAGAAACAGCAAAAAGAGAACTCTCAGCTAAGAAAAGTACAGGACCAGATGGTTTTACAGAGGAATTCTATACAACCTTAAAGCAGAGCTCACACCAATACTCGTCCAAATCTTCAATGAAATTGAAAGAGAAAGTTCACTACCAAACACATTCTATGAATCCATCATAACCCTCATTCCCAAACCAGGAAGGGACTCATCAAAGAAAGAGAACTATAGACCCATTTTTTGATGAACATTGATGCAAAACTTCTCAACAAAAGTTTGGCCAATCAACTTCAACAATTCATCCAAAAAAATCATACACCACGATCAAACAGGATTCAATATACGCTGGTTCAATATACGCAAATCAATTAATATTATTCATCACATCAACAGGAGCAAGGATAAGAACCACATGGTTATCTCAATAGATGCAGAAAAAGCATTTGACAAGTTCTAACACCCTTTTATTATGAAAGATTTTGAAAAATTAGGAATCCATGGGACATTCCTCAATGCAATAAAGGCTGTCTATGACAAACCTACGGCCAGCATTTTACTTAATGGTGAAAAACTAAAGCCATTCCTTCTTAACTCAGGAGCAAGACAAGGATGTCCACTCTCTCCACTTCTCTTCAATCTAGTATTAGAAGGCCTAGCTACAGCAATAAGAGAAGATGCAAACATAAAGGGGGTTCAAATAGGGAAAGAAGAAATGAAACTCTCACTCTCTGCAGATAACATGATCTTGTATTTAAAGAATCCCGTAGACCCTACTCCCAAATTACTCAAGCTGATTCAAAACTTTGGCAAAGTGGCAGGGTATAAAATTAACCCTACAAAATCAATGGCTTTTCTGTATGCCAACAATGAGAAAAGTGTGGCTGAAATTAGGAAAGCAACTCCATTTGTAATAGCCCCACAAAAATTAAAATACCTAGGAATTAACTTAACCAAGGAAGTGAAGGATCTCTATGATGAAAACTTTAAAACCTTGAAAAAGGAAATCAAAACAGAACTCAGAAAATGGCAAAAACTCCTATGCTCTTGGATTGGAAAGATTAACATCGTGAAAATGGCAATACTTCCCAAGGCTATCTACAAATTTAATGCGATACCTATCAAAATTCCAACCTCATTCTTCAAGGAAATAGAAGAGGCAATCCAAAAATTCATATGGAACAATAAAAGACCCCGAATAGCAAAAACGCTCCCCAACGGAAAGAACACTGCTGGAGGAATATCAATACCAAATTTCAAACTCTACTATAAAGCCATAGTAATCAAAACACCTTGGCACTGGCACAAGAACAGACCTCAGGGCCAATGGAATAGAATTGAAAACCCAGAAGTGAACCTCCAGACTTATAGCCATCTAATCTTCGAAAAGGGAGCTGAAACAATAGAATGGAAGAAAGACAGCCTCTTCAGTAAATGGTGCAGGCAAAATTTGTTAACTACTTGGAGAAAACTAAAGCTAGATACTTATTTATCACTTTGCACCAGAATCAACTCCAAATGTATCAAAGACCTCGGAGTCAAAGCAGACACTCTGAAAACATTACAGGATGGAATAGAGGAAACCCTAGGTCTCCTTGGTGTAGGCCGAAATTTTCTTAATAGAGACCCGGAAATACAACAAATCAAAGAAAGGTTGGACAAATGGGATTGCATGAAGTTGCAGAGCTTTCTGCATGGCAAAGGACATAGCCAGCTAGATCAATAGAAAGCCCACGGATCTGGAAGATCTTCACTAGCCATACAATGGACAAGTGTCTCATATATAAACCATACTTGGAACTCAAAAAATTAAATCCCCGAACAACAAATCCTCAAAGAAACAACTGCCCAATAAATAAGTGGGCTAAAGACTTAAAGAGAAACTTCTCTGAAGAAGAAAGAAGGATGACCAATACACCCATGAAGAAATGCTCAACCTCCCTTGCCATAAAAAAAATGCAAATCAAAACAACATTGAGATACTACCTCATCCCAGTTAGAATGGCAAAAATCAAGAACTCTGATAACAACAGATGCTAGAGGGAATGTGGACAGAAGGGTAGCTTACGTCATTGTTGGTGGGAGTGTAAACTTGTTTAACCACTTTGGAAAGTTGTATGGAGGTTCCTCAAAAGACTCCACATAGAGCTCCCCTATGACCCAGCAATCCCAATTTCGGGCATTTACCCAAAGATTTACAAACAAGACCACACTAAAGCTACCAGCACAACTATGTTTATTACAGCATTATTTACCATAGCTAAGATATGGAACCAACCCAGATGCCCCTCAGTACATGAATGGTCAAGAAAATGTGGTATATATACACAATGGAATTCTATGCCTCCATCAGAAAGAATGACATTTCCCCATTTGTTAGGAAATGGAAAGACTTGGAAAAAATTATATTCAGTGAAGTAAGCCAAGCCCAAAGAAACATAGGTCCCATGGTTTCCCTAATTTGCAATATCTAGTACATGTATGAGTCAAGCAGAAAAGGTCAGATAAGGTGAAGTTAGGAAAATGAACCCTAAGATATATATTTAAATGTTTTTTTCTTTCATGCATTTGTTTGTAACGTATTTATAAGATTATTTCTTTGTTGCTTTGTATGGCCCTCCCCTACAGTATAATCCTTTCTTTCACTGTTTTTGATGTCAGTATAATTTGTGGAGGGGCAGAGGAAAAATAATTCGTTTAAATAAGGAAACAGGTGGACCCATTGCAGCAATGAGAAGTACAAGCTGTCATATCGAAAATGAACTTTACAACTTTGTTGCAGGGGGTGGGGGGTGAGAAGGATTGGGTGGGTGGGTAGTGGGAGGCTAGGAAGGGATGTGAAGGGTAAACAAAGAGTAGGCTACAATGCTTGATAGGAATTATACTCATTATCTTGCCCATGTAATTGTAACCCCTCTGTACAGTATGTTCACAATAAAAAAAAAGAAAAAAGAACAAAATAAAATAATTAAAAAAAGAAAACAATACACACACATATAACCCCAAAATAAGAATTATAAGAGGAAGAAAAAAAAAGTTAATAGAAAACAAAAATTTTAAAGTTAAAAATTAAAAAAAAAGGTTTAGAAAAATTTTTTATAAAAACTACAAAAAAAGAGAATTTGATTTTTTGCGGGGATGGGGTGATCCTGTATCTCCCTTGTGTTCACAACCAGTCTCTTGTTCGATTATCTGGTCTGCTTGTGGTGTTTGATTTTCCTGTGGTTTGGATTGTTTCATTAGTCAATTTGTTTGAGCATGCAGAAAAATGCTCTGCTTTACCAAGGATTTTGTGATCCTCCTTCCAGGCTAATTCAATGGGACAGAGATCTTTGAGTTTCACAAAAGGGGGACATGGTTGTTTCCTCTAATTTGGAGATGCTGTGATGAGGCTAGGTTCTGGGTAAATTTGAGGCCTTTTACCAAACAGCAGCTTTTCCCTGAGGAGTTAGCTTCTGAGAAACTCACAGAGCCCAGCCTGGAGCCATTCTCAGGGTTTTTGTTTACTGAATTTCAATTGATTGTCAAGGCTGCTGTAGGGAGGGGCTGCCTCTGGCTCTGTTTACCCAATGAAGAAAGCCACTCCTGGGGCTGGCTGCTCAAGCTGGTTGACTTTTCCCAGGGAGGAGCTGAGCCTAGCAGGTCAGCTTAGGTTCCTGTGACCTACTAAATGACTCTTGTTTTCTTCCAAGGCTTGAGTTGGAGCTAGCTACACAGCCAAGCTTTGTCAGTGTCCAAGATGGAGATCTCCAGTAATGTGGGGAAGAGGGTTGGCCTTCCCTCCTCTGCTCCCTGAGAAGGATTGAGGATGTCAGGCTTCTACTCACGCCAGAGTCTTGGTTCCTGGCTCATCTCTGCTCTGTGAACTTCAGGATGAAGATGTGTGTTCCTTGTCAGTTCTTGCTGGTGTTGAGTAGAAACTACTCACTTGCCGCATCTGGCGCTTAAGTCCCAGACTCTCTGTGTTGCAGGTATGGCGGCTATGCCTGCCGCTGCTGCCGCCACATCTGTGGCCACTGGAAAGTGCTCATATCTGTCTCCTTGCCTGGATTTTCCTTCTCTGGTCTAACTCTCTGTCCTGTGATGGCACACTTGGTGTGATTCTCTGGCTTAGGGCTGTTTGTTGCAACACTAAAATTGCTTTCTATGTCAGAGCTTGTTTAGTCTCCAGCTTCTCCTCAGCCATCTTCCCAGAACTCATCAGAAAATAACATTTAAAATCAAGCCCATGCAGGAAAGTACAGGGGACATTTTTTCTGTGTGTGCCAGTCATGGGGGTTGAATTTGTTCTCCTTTATTCAAGGCTGATGTTCTATTATTCTCAGCTAATCGGTGGGATGACTACCAGCTAATTGGAGGTAAAGAGTCTCATGAAATTCTCTGTGCAGGCTGACTTCAAACTGATAATCAGATTTCAGCTTCCTGAGACATTCTGTGCTTTGCATGAGACACTTCTCTCCAATGAACCAACAAAAAGAAGAAAAAAAAAAACACCTGGGGTTGAGATGTGGCTCCAACGGCAGAAATGAGACAATGATTTCTGGGAAAGCACCCACACCTTGAGATCAAGCTCCAGGACCAGCACACACAAAAATAAAATAAATAAATGAAAAGAAAGGTGGAAGAAGAAAAGGGAGAGCCGATTTCAGAGGTTAAAATGAGCAACATTGAGTTAGCTTACACTTGTTACTGTACTTACTCAAGGGTCTCACATCTGAGGATCAGTACTCAAGGCAAGTCATGGCAGGGGAGTCCATGAACTCTAATTAGCCAACTACAGTTTTTTTTTTTTAAAGCTCCGAATTGTGCTGTGGCTCACATATTAGAGGACTAGTATTAAAAATGTACTGGGAGGGGACTGGGAAGGTGACTCAGTGGGAGATTGTTTGCCTTGAATGCATGAGGCCCTAGGCTCAATTCCTCACCAACACATCAGCAAGAAAAGCCAGAAGTGGTGCAGTAGCACAAGTGGTACGGCTATAGCCTCAAGCTGAAGAGCTGAGGAACAGCACCCAGGCCCAGAGTTCAGGCTCCATGACAGACAAAAAAAAAGGAACTGGGACAATACCTAGGGTCTGATTTATAGCTCCAAGCCCAGCATACATATGGAAATAAAAAGTAGAAATTTAAAAATGTATAAGAAAATCCAATTATTTTCAAAATGAGTCATTTTCAAAATGAGTCATGAGTTTTTGGTTTTTGTGTGTAATCCTCTTTTTTTGGTCGGTTGTAAGGCTTAAACTCTGGGCCTGAGCGCTGTCCCTCAGCTCTTCAGTTCAAGGCTAGTGCTCTACCACTTGAGCTACAGTGCCACTTCCTTTTGTGTGTAATCCTAAATACTAAGATAGATTAAATCTGAGGGCTATGGTCTCTCATCTTCAAATCACCAGCAAAACAAATAAACAAGAAAACAGTAATAAATATGTGATGGAGTTGTAAAGCACCAGGCTTGAGTGAGAAAGCTATGAAACAGTGTCCTTGCTCAGAGATCCAGCCTCAGGATCACAAAAATGTAAATAAGAAGAGAACCTGGGGCTGGTGACTCATGCCTGTAATTCTCCAGGAGGCAGAAATATGGGTATCCAGTGTAAAGGCCAATTCTAGCAGGAAAGTCCAGAAGACAGTTGCTTGTGGGCCATCCTGGGGCTAGAACTGTAGTACTCCCAGATTTTTGGCAGTTAATTGGAGGTAAAGATCTGAGACTTTCCTGCTCAGCCTGGCTTTGAACCATGATGGTCAGATTTCAGCCTCCTGAAACAGGCCAGGCCTTGCATGAGTTCTGGCTCCAGCACTAGCACACTCACAGAAAATGAATACATGCAAAGAAGACTAGAAGAGAAAGAAAAACCAATAACTGAGGCTGCAATGAGCCAATCAGCCCATTACTGGTGGTTCATAACTGCAATTCTGTTTACTCAAGAGGCTAAAATGTGTTGATAATATTTAAAGGCCAGACCGAGTAGGAAAGTCCATAAGACTTGTGTGTGTGTATGTCTATGTGTGAGTCCTGTGCTTTAGTTTGTACTGTTTTGCTCAAAGCTCTACTAATCTCAGCTTTTTAGTGGTTATAATTGGAGATATTATGTACTTTCCTGCCCAGGCTGGCACCAACATTGATTCTCAGATTTCAGCCTCATAAATCCGGTCTGGCTCTACATTATATTCATTTCTAATTAAACACCAAAACAGAAAAAAAATCCTGGAGTTTAGCTGTGGTTCAACTGTGAGAACTGGGAAAATTTCTGGGACAGCACCCAGACCCTGAGTTCAAGCTGGAGGACAAACACAGAAGAAATAAAAAGAGGATAGAAGTACAAAAGGAAGAGTCAGTGACAGAGGTTGAAATGAATCAAACATTGGTTTCTCACACATGTTGTACAAGGTCCTCAGGAGAATTAAATCTAAGGCTCACTGTTCATGGTCAGCCCAGGCAGGAGAGTCCATGAGACACATATATCTAATTTGCCACCAAAAATAAGCTACAATTTGTACTTTGGCTCATTCAGTTGAGTGCTAGTCTCAAATAGAAACTTTGGGACAAAACTTAGGCCCTGTGTTGAAGTCCTAGACATACATTTCAAAACAAACAAACAAAAAAATACCCACACGATTTAAAAAATGATGGGAAAAAGAAAACCAAGGTTTCAGTTTGTTCATGTGTGTATTCCTATACATTCTAGGTTCAAAGCTAGACTGGGCAGGAAAATACATGAAACTACCCCAACTACGCAGCCAAAAGTTGGAAGTGCAGATATGACTGTATATGTAAAGCACTGTATTTGGTGCAAAAGCTAATTAAAAAAAGTGCCGACCCAGAGTTCAATTCTTAGTGCTAAAAAATTGTAGGAGAACTGAAGAAAGGCCTATTGTAAATTTAAATATAAGCCTGGTGTTTGTTGATCATGGCTGTAGTTGATCCCTGGCTACAAAATTCTTGGGATCAAGTTTCAAGGCCTACCCTAAAAGCAAAGTCCAGGAGACTGTGTGTGTGTGTGTGTGTGTGTGTGTGTGTGTGTGTGAATGTTTGTGTGTGTGTGTGTGTTTCTATGTGTGATGTGTGTGTTTCTGTAATATCAGCTTCTGGGTGGTGAATTGGATGGCTTTGAAACATGGTCCTCAGATTTCAGCTACCTTATTTAGCTGGAAGTTGAGCTGTGGCTTAAGTGGCAAACTGGGCAAATATTTTCTGGAACTGCACGCAGACTCTGAGTTCAAGCCCCAGGACATGCACAGAAGAAAGAAAGAAGAGTAGAAGTAACCAAGGAAGAGCGAGTGACAAAGGCTTAAATCAATCAAGCATCAATGGCTCATACATGTTTTACTACCTATTCAAGAGCCTGAAATCTGAGGATGATGGTTCATGGCCAGCCTAGGCAGGAGAGTCCATGATTCTCGTCTTTAATTAATCAACCCCCCAAAAAAGTGCCAAAAAGTTATGATGTTTCTCATGTAATAGAGGATATCCTTGAATAAAAACTTTTAGGACAGAATATGAGCCCCAATTTGTAGACCCAGGAACAGCACACACATGCAAAAAATAAAAAGTAAACAAAAGAAGGAAGTGGCAAGCACATATTAAAGTTTTATAATGACACAAGGGTTGTTGGTCCTGTGGATAATCCTAACTACACAAGAGACTGACATCTGAGGATTGTAGTATCAAGTCAGCTTGGGTAGGAACGTGCTTGAGATGCTTATCCCAGCTACTTAACACAAAACCCTGAGCTGGAGCTGAGGTGGTAAAGCAACATCCTTCAGTTAAAAAGCTAAGAAACAGTCCCCAGAGCCAGAGGTCAAGCTGCAGGGCCACTAAAAATTACAAATAACAAACAATCAACACAAAGGAGAGCGGAAGAAGAGAGACTGAAATCTGAGGATCCACAATTCAAAGTTAATGCATGCAAGAAAATCCATGAGACATTCAGGTATGTGTGCATCTGGGTGCCATCTTGCAGCTTGTGTGTGCCTCCTTGAACTTGTGCTGGTTTGTTCAAGGACAAAGCTCTACCACTCCAAGATTTTCAGTGGTTAATTAGAGGTCATGGTCTCATGGATTTTCCTTCTCAGCCTGGCTTTATTCATGGTAGGCTTTCCTCAGACTCTTATCTCCAATTAATTGTCAAAAAGAAAAAAAAAGCCTGGGAATTGAGTTATGGCTCAAGTGGCAGAATTGGGCAATCAGTTTCTGGGAAAGCAACCAGGCTCTGAGTTCAAGCCCTAGGACAATCACAGAAGGATTAAAGAAAGAGAGACTAGAAGTGCAGAAGGAAGATCCAATGAGAGATGTTTAAATAAATCAAGCATTGGTAGCTCACCGATGTTCTATCAGCTACTCAGGAGGATGAAATCTGAGGATCACCATTGAAGGCCAGCCCAGGTAGGAGAATCCACGAGACCCTTATGTTTCATTTGTTACTAAAAATATGACACTAGCTGTGCTCTGGTTCATGTGGTATACAAAAATAAAGAAAAAAGAGTACAAGTTATGAAAGATGAGAGAAAGAGAAAATTATCATTTCAAAATGAGCCATGGGTTGTTAGTTTATTTGTGTATTCCTAGCTACTGAGGAAGTTGAAATATGAGGATCACAACTCAAAGCCAGCCTGGGTAGGAAAGTTATTGAAATTCTTATCTTCAACTACCCAGCAAAAGCTGGAAATGAAGGTGTAATAGTAGTTGTAAAGTACTGAAATATGGCGAAAATCTGGGAAATGGATCCCTGGTCCATAATTCAGCCCAAAGTCGACCAAAAACAAAACTGAAAGAAGAGAAGAAATGACCATTTGAGATTTAAAAATAAGCCTGGCGCTAGTGGTTCATGCTTATAATTTTAGCTTTCAGGAGGCTGAATTTGAAGACAGTATTTAAAGGCCAGTTCAAACAGGAAAGGCCATGGGGCTTTTTTTCTTTGTGCCAACCTAGGGCTTGAATTTGTGGAGGAGCTCTACCACTCCCAGCATCTTGGTAGTTGATGAAAAGAATCTTATGAACTTTCCTGTTCAGGCTGGCTTCAAACGGTGATACTCAGATTTCAGCCTCCTGAGTCTTGCTGGGCTTTACATGAGACTCATCTCCAAAAGGAAGAAAAATAAAACCTGGCGATTGAGCTGTGGCTCCAATGGCAGAAATGAGAAAATAATTTCTGAAACAGCACCCAGACCTTGATATTAACTTCAGGGCCAACACACATACAGAGAATAAAATAAATGTGGAGGAGGGTGGGAGAAGAAAGAGCCAATTTCAGAGTTTAAAATGAGCCAAGCATAGGTGGCAAACACCTGAGATGGTAGCTACTCAGGAGGCTCAAATCTGAGGCTCAAAGTTGAAAGCCAGCCCAGATAGGAGAATTCATATACTCAACTCTATGTAGCTACTTAAAACCAAACCACATCAAAAAATAGCCACAAGTTGTGTGGTGGCTCATGTCTTAATTTGCTAGTCTTGAGTAAACCCTTCGGGGATAGCACCTGGGCTGATTTGTAGACCGAGGACCAGCATACACAAGGAAATAAAAATACAAATAAAAAGGTGTAAGAATGGCAGGAAATATGGTTTAATGATAGAGTGCTTGTGTAGCATGTTTGAATTCCTGGGTCTGTTTCCTCAGTGCCTGATGAATAGAAAAGGCTGGAAGTGGCACTGTGGCTCAAGTAATAGAGTCCTCACCTTCAGTAAAAGAAGCTCAGGAACAGTGCCCAAGCGCTGATTTCAAGTCTCAAGGCTAGACCAAAATAGTTGTGAGAAAATCCAATTAAAGTTTCAAAATTATCCATGAATTTTTGGTTGGTGTGTTTAATCCTAGTGATTCAGAAGGCTGAAATCTAAAGGTGGTTGTTCATAGCCAACCTGGGCAGGGATGTGCCTAAGTCTCCAACTAATCAGGCAAAAAAAGTCAGAAATGAGGATGTGCTTGTAGTTGGAAAGCACCAGCCCTGAGGAAAAACCTATGAAACACTGCCCTGGTTCAGAGATCCAGCTTCAGGATCACAATAAGAGAATTAAATGATTGAAGTAAAGAACCTTGGACTGTTGGCTCATGTCTGTAATTCTAGAAAAGCAGGAGGCTGAAATATAAGATCCAGTGTAAAGGCAAACCCAGTCAAGAAATTCCAGGAAACCATGGGACCCATGTTCCTGAGGGCATGGCTTACTAACTGAATATAATTTTTCCAAGTCTTTCCATTTCCTAACAAATGGGGCAATGTCATTCTTTCTGATGGAAGCATAGAATTCCATTGTGTACTGAGTCAAGCAGAAAAGGTCAGATAAGGTGATGTTAGGGAAATGAACCCTAAGATATGTATTCAAATGATTTTTTTCATGCAATTTTTTCTAACACATTTATAAGATTATTTCTTTGTTGCTTTATATGTCCCTCCCCCACAGTATAACCCCTGCTTTCACTGTATTTGATGTTGGTATAATTTGTGGAGGGGAAGGGGAAAAACAAATTGTTCAAACAAGGATACACGTGGTCCCATTGCAACCATGAGATGTACAAGTCGTTATGTCGAAAACGACCTTTACAACTTTGGTGCGGGGGGTGGGGAGGGAGAGCGGGGACGATTGGGTGGGGGACTGGGAGAGGATGGGAAGGGATGGGAAGAGGAAACAAAGGAGGAGGCTACAATTCTTGATAAGAAATACACTCATTATCTTGCCCATGTAATTGTAACCCCTCTGTACAGTATTTTCACAATAAAAAAAAGGAAAAAAATAAAAAGAAATTCCAGGAGACTGTTTTGTGTGTGGTAGCCACACTGGAGATTGGATTTTTTTGATTGAATGGAAATAAGAGTTTCATGGACTTTCTTGCTCAGGCTGCTTTCAAACTACGATGGGCAGATTTCAGCCTAATGTACCAGGCCAGGCCTTGCATGAGTTCAAGCTCCAGGACCAACAAACACAAAAATAATGAAATAAATGAAAAGAAGAGTAGAAGAAGAGAAGAAAGAGGCAATACCAGAGGTTTCAATGAACCAATCATTGGTGGCTCATATCTGTGATTCTAGCTACTCAGGCTGAAATTTGAGGGTGCTGTTTAAAGCTCAGCTCAGTTATATGAGTTCATAAGATCTCTCTCTGTATCTCTTTCTTTGTCTCTCTCTCTATCTCTCTCTGTCTCTGTCTCTCTCTCTGTCTCTCTCTCTCTCTCTCTCTCTCTCTCACTCTCTCTCTGTGACAATCCTTGTGTTTGAACTTGCACTGTTTTCTTCAATGACCTACTTACTTTCAGATTTTTAGTGGTTAATTGGAGAAAAGACTGTTAAGGACTTTCCTCAATGTTCAGCTTCCCGAATCTGGCCTACCTCTACATGAGTCTCTTGTCTCCAATTAACTTCCCTCCAAAAGCCAAATGTTATGGTTAGTCCCATATATGCACTGAGACAGCATCTGAGCTCCAATTTCTACTCCCAGGACAAGCAAAAATGAAGAAAATAAGAAAAGAAGGTGGAAGCAAGCATATATTAAAGTTTTAAAATGACCCAAATGTTTCTGGTTATGTGTGTAATCCTTACTATACAAGAGGCTGACTTCTGAGGATTGCAATGTCAAATCAGCCTGGGCAGGAATGTGCTTGAGACTCATCTTCATCTACACAGCACAAAAACTTGAGCTGTGGCTGAGGTTGTAAAGGCATCAGCCTTGAGTGTAAAAGGTAAGATATAGGCCCCAGAATTAGAGGTCAAGCCACAGGACCAATAAAATTTTCAAAGAAGAGGAGATGAAGAGAGGTTGAAATCTGAGGATCATGGTTCAAAGCTAGCCCATGCAAGAAAGTCCATGAGGCTTTCTCTGTGTGTGCATCAGTGTGCTGTCCTATGGCTTGAACTTGTGCTGTTTTGTTCAAAGGTAGAGATCCACCACTCCCAGCTTTTCATTGATTAATGGGAGCTAAGATTCTCATGGACTTTCCTGCCTTGGTTGGTTTTGAACTATGATCCTCAGATTTCAGAAAACTGATCCATGCTGGGCTTTGCATAAGACTCTTATCTCCCATTAGCTACCAAGAATTAAAAAAAAACCTGGAGTTGAGCTGTGACTCAAGTGGTAAACTGGGCAATCACTTTCTAGGACAGCACTCAGGGCCTTATTTCAAGCACCAAGACAAAACAAGTATAGCCACAAGTTATATTTTGGCTCACGTGGTAAGCCACTAGTCTTGAAGAAAAAGCTCTGGTATTGTATCCAGGCCCTGATTTGTAGCCCCAAGACTAGCACATAAACAAAAATAACAAACAAGGAAATTTTTAAAAACAAAAATTGGAAAAAATAACATATTAACGTTTTTAAACGTTTGTGGTTCATGTGTATAATCAGAGCACTTCAGGAAGCTGAAATCAGAGGATCATGGTTTGAAGCCAGACTATCCAGAAAAGTACATTAAAATCTTATGTGCAATAAGCCAGCAAAAAGCTAGGAGTGGAGCTATGGTTGAGTTTTAAAACATAATCCTTGAGTCAAAAAACTAATAAACATAAGGGCGCTGAGACTCTAGCCTGTAATCCTAGATATTCAGGGGTTTGAGATATGAAAATCATGGTTCAAAACCAACCTGCGAAGGAAAGTTAATGAGAACTTATCTCCAATTAACCACCAGAAAACCTGAAGTGGCTCTGTGGCTGAAATGGTACAGCATTCGCCTTAAGCTGAAGATCTCAAAGACAGCACTCAGTCCGAGGGTTCAACTCCACCCTCCTTAAAAATAGATAAGAAACAGCAATGAGGCCCAAAGATCAGGTCTACTGACCGCAATTAAAAGGCATTGAGGTTGAAGTCAAGAAAGAGCTGAGTAAAAATATTTAAATGTCAGAAGCTGGTTGCTCATGCCTGTAGATTCTAGCTACCCTGGGCACAGTTCAAAGCCAGCACTAGCAAGAAAGTCCATGAGATTTGTGTATGTAATTACCAGTACTAGGGGTTGAACTTGCCCTGTTTTACTCAAGTCTTGAGTACTACAACCCCCAGCTTTTTGGTGATTAATTGGAGATAAGAATCTCAGACTTCATCTGGGAAGTTGGCTCAGTGGTAGGGTGCTAGCCTTGCATGTATGAGGACCTAGGTTTGATTCCTTATAACCACATAAGCAAGAAAAGCCAAAAATGTTGCTGCAACTCAGTTGATAGAGCACTAACCTTAAGCTGGAATGCTGATGGACAGCACCAAAGCCTAGTTTTCAGGCCCATAACCAATGGCAAAATAATAATAATTTAAAAAAGCCCTCAGACTTTGCTGCTCAGACTGGCTTCCAACCAAGATCCTTAGATTTCAGCCTCCTTAGTAGTACTGGGGTTCTCATGAGACTCTTCAAAAAGAAAGAACCTGGAAGTTGAGCTGTGGTTCAATTGGCAGAACTGAACAAAATCTCTGAGACAGTGGTCAGTCCCTAGATGGAGAAAAAAACATAAAAATTTCAAAAATAAATAATAAATTGTAATACAGAAAAAATCATGTTTAATATGACACAAAGGAAAACTTTTTTTTAAGTGCAGCAAACAAAAACATACTACAAAGTTTCAAAATGACATACTGAGAGTAAGGGGAAAAGGAAAAAATTTAATATTTATGTAAATATTAAATCCAAACTGACATGACCAAAACATAATATGATCAGAACCTTATCTCTCACTTGTAATTGCTTACAAACAATTGTCCCTCCAGTTTCAGCAGTAGCATGGGGATTTAGGAAGGACCTCTCTATGCAGCCTTGACTGAATAGGAATCTTCCTGCTTTAGCCTCTTGAGTTAGAAATACAGGCTTTGCCCTTATTTTAATACACAAATTACACTTTAAAACTCAGCATCAATATTCAAATAATGGATTATGTGTAAAAGCATGAATAAACATCCACCAGAGAAGCTCTGAGCAATATAATCATAACAGTAGAAGTGCACCTACCACTTAAGGTAGGTAACAGAAGGAAGATTTAGCAATTTTTTGGAAGTTCAGGGGTTTGAACACAGGGCCTCATGCTTGCTAGGTATAAAATTCAGTGACATTAATTATATCCACACTACTTTTTTACCATTACCTCTGCTTGTGAACTTTCTTTTCAATACTGATGGAATCCACACAATGACCTGCAACAAAGGCTTTTTTGTTTTGTTTTTGGTCGGTCATGGGGCTTGACCTCTGGGTTGGGCACTGTCTCTGTGCTCTTCAGCTCAAGGCGAGTCCTCTACCACTTGAACTACAGCGCCATTTCTGGTTTTCTAGTGTTTTATTGGAGATAGTAGTCTCACATACTTTCCTGCCCGGGCTGACTTTCAACTGTGATCCTCAGATCTCAGCCTCCTGAGTAGTTAGGATTACAGGGGTGAGCCACCGTCCCCCAGCCCCAGAAATTTTAATCTTTCCTTTTTCCCTTATGAAATAGTTTAGTCAATGTATTTCACATAAATAGATTATTTTGTGTCCATCCATGACAGACATATATTAATTGCAGCCTTTTTTGGATGAGTCATAATTTATGCACACCTCACATTTTATAAACCTATTCATCTGGGCCCATATTTAGCAGCTTGTTCTGAGAAGAATGGTAGCTATTTTGCTAGCCACCTCTATCCTCTGCAGTTTCCTATTCAAATTAGTCTTTGGTATCAGTATTAATCTGCTCAGAGGGTAGAGCCATACAGGCTGGCTTTGAACCATGATCCTCAGATCTCAGTCTCCTGAATAGCTAGGATTATAGGTGTAAGACACCTGCACCAGGCCATCATTTCTTCCAAGAACATTTCAGGGGAATGGAATAGCACTGTACCACATACATTCATTAGCAACTGCCCCAGGGTGAGCCAGATGCTCATACCAAATCCACTGACTTGATACTGTCTTTGGTGTCCAAAAGGATATTGTTGGACCTAAGGTCTTCGTGTATGATTTTGTTTGGTGTAAGTAGTGAACAGCACTTACAACATGTGTGACAAGCCTCCTGGCTTCATCCTCATATAGGCGGCAGAATTTTCAGATCCACCCCAAGAGGTATCCCCTAGTGGCCAGTTCCATGATGAGATACACAGACTCTTCATTTTCTATTACCTGGTACAACCTGATGATGTGTTTGTGCCATACCTTCTTAAAAATGTCCACCTCATTCTTTATCCAATGATGAGGACTCTCACTTCCAGAGTATTTTACATGCCACGTCCTTGTCTGTGAGGAGGGAATGGGCCAGCTTCACTTTTCCATAGGTACCTGTGTCGAAGAGCTCTTTCTTCTGGTATTGTTTGATGATCTCCTCCTTCAAGGAGCTTGAGATTGATTCTTTCTGTACTTCCATCCTTCTGCTACAATGGGAGGTAGCAAGTCTACCTAAATAAATTAAATTAAATAAAAGAAAACCCAGAAAGAGTAAAAAGAAATACCAAAATCCAAATAACAGCCCGTCCCCACTACCAAAAAAATCATTTAACTTTGATTCAGTCCAGGGGGTCATCAAACAAGAGCTCCAAGCTCTGTTAACTGACATAGGTTGGAGCACTGTGGTTTCCTATATATCCTTCATGACCTCACACAGTGGAGCAATCACAACCAGGCATAGTGATGTCATAGAAGAAATGGACCAATCAGAGTCTGGGCCAGTGAGGTCAGAGAAATAGCGGACCAATCACAGCCTGCCAGCATTGACACTCTAGCTCTTAGACCTCAAAGACTTGCTAAGGAATCCATGTGGCTTGAGGTTGCTCTGGTCATTCTCGTGGCATTTCTGAAACCACTAGGACAGTGGTCAAAATCCTCTGATTTTCTAGAGGACTACTTAATCTTATAAATTGCTTCTCTGGAGACACTAGCTAATAACCTCAATTCTTGATGTCCACCTTATCCAATGTCTTTTTTCAGCAATAGCACTGCGCAAAGGCCTCCGTCCTTCTCAAGGACAGCTGTGTACTACAACTTCCTCCTGAGGGGACAAGTTCCAGGGTGGCTTTGAGCCACCACCCTCACAATTCACCTTCCTGAGTAGTTAGGATTATAGGACTGAGCCATCGGTAGGTTCTTAGCTCATCTCTACATTTGGAGGAAGTATATTTGTTAGAAAGGCGGGTTTTAGATATGTCCTTTTAACACTTTAAATTTGTTGCCTTTGCTGTCTGATAGTGAATCTAGTTTCTGATGAGAAATTTGTCTTAATATCATTGAAGATTACTTGTGTGTGATGAGTTGTGTCTTTGTGCTTTGGGTGGTTTTCTGTTTTTGTTTAATTAGAATGTGTCTTAATGTGGACCTGTGTAATTAAGTTAATTGACTTTTTTGAGTTGATAGATTCCTGCATGGAAGGGTTCATGCTTTCAATCACAATTGGGAAGGTATTGGTTTTTATTCCTTCAAATATTATGTATTTCTATTTTTCCCTCTGTAGACATATATATATTATACATTATATATTCACATTGTATATATGAATATACATATATATGCCTACATATTTATATTATATATACATTTATATACATATATAGTTTCACATAGCTTCCACTTTTGTGATTGTTTATGGTAAGAAGTTTAGATTGGTCCTAGCTACTCCATCAGAGTTAGAGTTTGAAGTTTTCCTCTTTATTTCTTGATAAAAATATGCATTACTCGCCAAGGATATTGAAATAGGTATTAAGGACAGATAGCCTCTCTCTCTCTCTCTCTCTCTCTCTCTCTCTCTCTTTCTCTCTCTCTCTCTCTCTCTCTCATTTCCTACCTTGGTTAGGTCTCTGAGCACAGGGCCATTGCTTGTCGGGTTCTTCTAGTGTGCTGTGAAATTTTGCAGTGTCATATTCTGCTTCAACGGCCACCAGGAAGGCCTGCACTTGGAAGAGGAGCTTCTCAAAGGCAACCTGCATGGGTGCACCTGCCTGCCTCTGTCTTGATGTCATAGCTCCACAGCTACTTGGGGTGGCCTTAGCAGATGCCCCTTTGCCTGGACTGCTGACAGGTGACTGTGCCAGCACAAGCACAGCCCCTTTTTTATTACACATCAGAGGTCTGCGGTGGAACCTGGGGGTGTTCCCTTGTTGGTGGCTATGATGGAGCAAGGGTGGGGGCTGCAGAAGCCTCACTGTGGCCTGACTTCTGGGGCACAACAAATGCCAAGGGTTTCTCTGGGCTCTTTACAGAATACATAGGCAGGTTCAGGAGCAGAAGCTGAGCTCAGGGGGCCCCTAAATACAGGGTGGGCTTTAGAGCTGGGCATCACAGATTGATTTTTTTGAAGGGCTGCCGACACCATCTGGAAGCTGTTAGGAGGTCTGAGTACATCATGAGATTAGGTGGTGTGGGCCTCTGAGCTTCATCCATTGTTTGCAATATGGCTGAGCCCTCCCTCCCGAATTATCCTGGTGCCCTCTGAGTGTGTGCTGGTTTCTGGCAGTGAGAAAAGTTTAATGTGTCTCTTATTCCCTGAGCCTCACTAGGAAGTTCTATTGTTGGCAGGGATGATTCTGTCATTGGGAGGTCTGTGTGTTCTCTGAGGAAGGGAATCAACAGACCTCAGAGCACATCTTGGCTTTCTTTCTGAAAGGCCTGTTTAAAGCTTCAGATGCTTTAAAGGTTTCTAGACATATCCATGGATTGTTCTTTTTTATCTTTCAATGACAGCTCTAATTTCCTCCCTTAATCATGGTCTATTGACCCCTTTGATTCTGGCATAAATGAGGGAACACAGGCAGGGCTGTTGTGTTGCTAAGGAAAGCAGACAAGGCTGCCTTGTTGCTGAGAAAAAGCAGGCAGGCCTGTCTTGTTACATAGTTTCATTTTATTCCCCGATGTTGGTAAATAAAACCTCCAGGTTGGACTTCAGGAGCTGCCCATGATCATTGTTCCATTCCTTTTCCCTGCTCTTACCATACTGCCTTTCTATTTAAATTTATTTTTACTTTTAATTTTTGTCAGAAAGAAAGAGGCAATTAAAATTCTATATGTAATGTTAATTTTTATTCTTGAATTACTAACAAACATGAAAAACATGTCAATTAAAGAAGCATAAAATGGCAGATGGCGTGAGCTTGATCACTGTCCCTCTACTCTGTCTCTCTTGCTCTACCCTGGGGTGACCACTGCAACTAATTAGTTATGTATCCCTGCATCTAAACCAAATGTGCACAAAGAACAGCCTATTAAAAAGAGACTTGCCCACAGCTATCCAAGTCCCTCAAACTGCTATCTTAGTAGGAGGCCAAATTTCCATTCACACTATGGAGATTCAAACGTCTACACTCAGGTTCACAGACCTGATCCAAGTCTGTGCTGGAACCAGGACTGAAGGTGGTAACATTGTTCACTAAGGGAGAAGTCTCCAATAGCTAGAAATCAGCCCATTGCCTTTCCCACTAAGTCACAGTATCAGGTATGAGGATCAAGGAGTTACACAGGCCTTTTAGAGGTTACTAGACTTTGGGTTTTAACTTTTGTAATTCCAAGTTTCTCTTCAGATCAAATATTGGGCCTGCACAACAGCAGCCCATGAGGAAGTGATGTCCAGAACTTGTGTAAGTGTCTCAGAGTCTTTGAATTTGTTTTTACTGAATTGTCTTTTTTTCTACAATCCACACCAATGGCCAAATAGGTGTAGAAAAACAAGGCCACTTCCACCAAACCAGATTGTTGGTGTTCAATACCTAACTTGAGTCTACTCCATTTGATGCAATACTGTTCAAAGGAACATTCATTAAGTGAGGAGTAAAACATTGTACATCTGATAGAGATAGATATTAACAGATATCCTTGACTTTTAACCTTATAGGTGGTATTTGAGGCAGATGCAGGTGGCATAAACCTGTAATCCTGGCTACTCAGCATTCTAGTTTGAAGGCAACCAGGTCCAGAATGTCTGTGAGACTTTTATCTCCAATTATCCACCAATAAGCCCGAAGTAGAGTTGTGGTTCAAGTGGTAGAGCAATAGTCTTGGACACAAAAGCTCAGGAACAGCACCCAGTCCTTCAGTTCAAGTGCCAAGGCTAGCAAACACATACCAAAAATGTGGTATTTGTAAACAAAGAATAAATTTTAATTTGATCTCTTTTTAGCCAATTTAATGTCCGAGCTCTTGATCTGCAAGCCTCTTAGCCACTCTACTCCTGGAGAATAACAATTATTCAAGTAGAAAAGGATCTACAATGATTCTCCATTAGAGATGCTGATGTTTGAAAGACTATGCGAAAAAAATACTTCAGTCTCTAAAAGAATATAGCACTCACAGTGGAACCTCTGAATTTGTTAATTGATGGTCAGTATCTAGGCTTGAACTCAGAACCTGGGCTTTGTCCTTCAAGGCTAGCATTCTTCCACTTGAGACTCATCTCCACCTCTAGTCTTTTTGGCAGTCAATTAGAGTAAGAGTCCCGTGGATTTTCCTATCTGAGCTGGCTTTTAATAATGATCCTCAGATCTCAGCCTCCTGGGGAGCTTGGATTACAGGCTTGAGCCTGTGATGTCTAATTGAAATTTAATGGTACCAACTACCAGAGATGGTAGTTAAGACATTTACATCCACCACAAAAGTCCAAGTTAATTTCAGCTTTGGTTTCTCCAACAAACTTAAGAGAAAGATCAGTAGAGATCTATCATTAAACCTTAATAGTAGAATTCAAATACTCTTGGCTTTATTTTTAATTGTGAGAATACCACACAAAGGAGTTACAACTACATGGGCAAGATCTTGGTTTATTTTGAGTCACGCTAAATCCTACATTTCCAGGGACAAATCCCAAAATACAAGTGTTAGGAGGTCAGAGACAGGAGAGTTCCCTGAAATTGCATTAAAATTAATATTAACAATAATATCATTTGTTTAACTACCAATCTAACAAGTACACTTAATATAATTTTTCCAAGCCTTTTCATTTCTTAACAAATGGAGCAATGTCATTATTTTTGATAGAGGCATGGAATTCCATTGTGTATATATGCCACATTTTCTTGATCCATTCATCTACTGAGAGGTATCAGGGTTGGTTCCATATCTTACTTATGGTAAATAATGCTGCAATAATAAACATAGTCGTGCTGGCAGCTTTAGTGTGGTCTTGTTTGTGATCATTTGGATAAATGCCCAAAAGTGGGATTGCTGGGAAATAGGAGAGCTCTATGTGGTGTATTTTGAGGAACCTCCATATTGCTTTCCAAAGTGGTTGAACAAGTTTACACTCCCACCAACAATGTAGTAATATTCACTTCTCTCTGCATCCCCTCAAGCATCTGTTGTTATTAGAGTTCTTGATTATTGCCATTCTAACTGGGGTGAGGTTGTATCTCTATGGTTTGGTTTGCATTTCTTTTATGGCTAGAGAGGTTGAGCATTTCTTCATGTGTCTATAGGCAATCCTTCTTTCCTCTTCAGAGAAGATTCTCTGTAAGTCTTTAGCCCACTTATTTATTGGGCAGTTGTTTCTTTGGAGATTTGTTATTGGGGGATTTAATTTTTTGAGTTCCATGTATATTTTAGATATGAGACCCTTGTCGGTTGTATGGCTAGTGAAGAATATCTCCCAAGCTGTGGGCTTTCAATTGATCTTGCTAGCTATGTGCTTGGCCATGCAGAAGCTCTGCAATTTTGTGCAATCCCATTTGTTCAACCTTTCTTTGATTTGTTGTGTTTCTGGGTCTCTATTAAGAAAATTTCGCCCAGTGCCAAGGAGACTTAGGGTTTCTCCTATTCCATCCTGTAATGTTTTCAGATTGTCTCCTTTGACTCTGAGGTCTTTGATCCATTTGGAGTTGATTCTGGTGTAGAATGATATATAAGAATCTAGCTTTCATTATCTACAAGTAGTTAACCAATTTTGCCAGCACCATTTACTGAAGAGGCTGTCTTTCTTCCATTCTTTTTTGAGCTCCATTATCGAAAATTATTTGGCTATAGGTCTGTGTTTCTGGGTTTTGAATTCTGTTCCATTGGTCCTGAGGTCTGTTCTTATGCAGGTACAATGCCGTTTTGATTACTATGGCTTTGTAGTAGAGTTTGAAATTTGGTATTGATATTCCTCCAGCCCGATTCTTTCTGTTGAGGATTGTTTTTGCTATTCGGGGTCTTTTTACTGTATCATATGTATTTTTGGATTGCCTCTTCTAATTCCTTGAAGAATGAGGTTGGAATATTGATAGGTATTGCATTGAATTTGGATATAGCCTTCAGAAGTATGGCCATTTTCCCGATCTTGATCTTTCAAATCCAGGAGCATGCGAGTTTTTGCCACTTTCTAAGTTCTGTTTTGATTTCCTTTTTCATGTTTTCAAAGTTTTCTTCATAGATGTCCTTCACTCCTTCCGTTAAGTTAATTCCTAGGTATTTTACTTTTGTGGGACTATTACAAATGGAGTTACTTTCCTAATTTCAGCCTCACTTTTTTCATTGTTGGCATACAGAAAAGGCACTGATTTTAGAAGGTTAATTTTATACCCTGCTACTTTTCCAAAGTTTTGAATCAGCTTGAGTAATTTGGGAGTGGGGTCTGTGGGATTCTTTAAACACAAGATCATGTCATCTGCAAAAAGGGAGAGTTTTACTTCTTTCCCTATTTGGATCCCCTTTACGTTTGCATCTAGTCTTATTTGTAACTAGGCATTCTAATACCAGATTGAAGCGAAGTGGAGAGAGTGTATGTCCTTGTCTCATTCCTGAGTTAAGAGGAAATAGCTTTAGTTTTTCACCATTAACTGTAATGCTGGCTGTAGGTTTGTCATATACAGCCTTTATTGTATTGAGGAATGCTCCATGGATTCCTAATTTTTCCAGAACCTTCATCATAAAGGGGTGTTGGATATTTTCAAACGCTTTTTCTGCAACTATTGATATAACCATGTGGTTCTTATCTCTGCTCCTGTTGATGTGATGAATTATACTAATTGATTTGCGTATACTGAACCAGCTTTGCATCCCTGAAATGATTTCTGTTTGATCTTGGTGTATGATTTTTTGGATGAATTGTTGAAGCCGATTGGCCAAAATTTTGTTGAGAAGTTTTTCATGAATGTTCATCCAAGAAATGGGTTTATGGTTCTCTTTCTTTGATAACACCCTGCTTGTTTTTGTGATGAGGGTTATGATGGCTTCATAGAATGAGTTCCGTAGTGAACTTTTTCTTTCAATTTCATTGAAGTGTTGGAGGGGTATTAATGCGAGCTCTGCTTTGAAGACCTTGTAGAATTCCTCTGTGAATCCATCTGGACCTGGGCTTTTCTTAGATGAGAGACCTCTTATTGCTGTTTATATTTCAGTGCTTGATATGGGCCTGTTAAGTTGATTTAACTCATCTTGGTTTAGATTTGGCATGTCAGTATTTTCTAGGAAAAGGTCCATTTCTGCCAAGTTCTCAATCTTATTAGCAAAAAGTTTTGAGAAGTATGTCCTTATAATGTTCTGAATGTTGGTTGTTTCTCTGGTGATGTTTCTATTCTCATATCTGAGTTCATTTATTTGGGTATGTTCTTTTCTTTTTCTCATAAGTTTTGCTAAGGGTCTGTCAATTTTGTTAATTTTTTCGAAGGACCAACTCTTTGTTTTGTTGATTCTTTATATGGCTTTTTTGAATTCTAATTCATTTAATTCTGATTTAATTTTAATTATTTCTTTCTGTCTATTGGGTTGGGGTTTATCCTGCTGCTCTTTTTCAAGGAGGCTCATTAAATTGTTGGTTTCAGATCTCTCCAATATGTTGATGTAGAAAATCAGAACTATAAACTTGCCTCTGAGTACTACCTTTGCTGTTTCCCATAGGAGGTGGTAATTTGTGTGATCATTTTTGTTGAATATCAAGAATATTTGAATTTCATTTCTAATCTCTTCCATGATGCACTCGTGATTCAGCAGTGTGTTGTTCAGCCTCCATATGTTACAGGACTTTCTTTAGTGGCTTTTGGTGTGGAGTCCTACTTTTAATCCCTTGTGGTCTGAGAGAATGCAAGGTATAACTTCAATGTTTCTGAATTTAGACAAGTTTGCTTGTGGACTAAAATGTGGTCTATTTTAGAAAACGTTCCATGTGCTGCTGAGAAAAACGTGTATTCTGATGCTGCTGGGTGAAATGTTCAGTAGATGTCTGTTAAGTCTAGTTGATCTATGCAGTTGTTTAGATATTCAGGTTCTTTGTTGACTTTTTGCCAAGTTTATCTATCTGATGGGGATAGTGGTTTGTTAAAGTCCCAAACAATCAATGTCTTTGGATCTATGTGGGATTTGAGGGAATGTTGGGTTTCTTGGATAAATTTGGGTGCTCCGTTTGGTGAATAGATATTTAGAATTGTAATATCCTCCTGAAGGAGAGATACATTAATTAGTATGTAGCAACCTTCTTTAACTCTTCTCATTTATTTTAAATTGAATTCTATTTTATCTGATATTAGGATTGCAACTCGTGCCTGTTTATGGGGGCCGTTTGCTTGGTAGATTTTTTTCCAGCCTTTAACATTGAAAATGTGTTTGTTTTTATGGGTAAAATGTGACTCCTGAAGGCAGCAGATAGAAGGTTCTTGCTTTTTAATCCAACTAGACAGTCAATGTCTCTTAATTAGAGAGTTAAGTCCATTAATGTTGAGCAATAGAACTGAGAAGTATTTGGGAGTTTCTGCCATTTATCCACCTTCTTGGGGGCTGTGGCAACTGGGTTCTTTCTATGGTTCTTGGATTCTCAGTTTGGCTGCAGTTTCTTGGCCTTTTTGTGGTCTTGTTAGTTTTCTATGTGTAGGACATCTTTAAGAATCTTTTGTAGGGCTGGTTTGGTAGAGATATATTGTTTCATTTTTTCTTTGTTATGGAAGATTTTTATTTGACCTTCGTTTATGAAGGAGAGTTTAGCTGAGTACAGTTTTCTTGGTTGATTGTTGTTTGTCTTTACGGCATGGCATACATCATTCCAGGCTCTTCTTGCTTTGGTTGTCACTGCTGAGAAATCTGAGGTCATTCTAACTGGTTTCCCTTTATAGTTGATTGATCATTTTTCCTTGACAGCTTTATGGTTCTTTTCCTTGGTCTGAATTGATCCTGTGAAGATTATAATGTGATGTTGGGTTGTCCTGCTCTGGTCAGGTCTATTTGGAGTTCTAAAAGCTTCTTGTATCTGAATAGGCCTATCTGATTGCATGTTCTCTGATAGGATTCTGTTAAACAAATTTCCTAGACCATTAAGTTCTGTTTCTAGGTGCTCCTCTACACCCATTTTCCTCAGATTCGGCCTTCTGATGGTGTCTTCCAAATGTTGAATAGATCTATCATGTTTCTTGGACTTTTCTTGGATGGTTGTATGTTCTTTCTCCATAATATGTAGGCTGTCTAAATGCCTATGACTTCGTAAGAACATAGTAGATATCATTGAATACTAGATACACGGCTCTGGCACTCTACTAATACGCATTTATTGGCATACTACCACCTGCCTATTCATGTATGACTATTTTGTCCACCTCTAGGGCTTGATCTCAGTGCCTGCCAAGAATTTCATCCTCGAGTAAGAAGCCAATTGTGACACCTGTTTTCCTTTTCTGGGAGAGTGCTGGGTGTCAGGCATGATGGAGAACAAGTCTACAAATCTAGATGTAATTTGATAGTATGTAAACAATATCATATATGTTTAGGTGTCCTCACAGTCGGTAAAATAAATGAATAAAACAACAAATACAATGAATAACCACACCAAACATGATATAGACTGAACATGTATATGGAAGTTCAATCCTATCTTTAAAATATATATAAGGAGTATGACTGGGGCTTGAATTCAGGCCTATGGAAAAGTCCTGAATTTCTGGTCTCCAAGCATAGTGAGCTTCCCCTTCCCCCACAGTGGAACATAGTTACCCAGTCCCTAAGTTGAAATCCCCGGCCTTGCAGATAAAAAATCACACATTCCAAGCCAAGGAGTTTCATTAGCATTTTTAATATTTTTTTTAAAGTTCACTTTGACTTTATTTGAAACATTTTGATTTTATAACATGAGAGTTTTTCAAAAAAGGGGTTTAAACTTTTACTTTTCAGCATAGCACATTGGTGTTTTTGACTATCTGCCATCAAGAGTGAGAATGAAAATGAGGATATCATTTCTCCCTAGAAGTTTGGGATAGTTGATGTTATTTCTTATTTTTTCTATTTTTTTTTTAATTTGGCGGTTGTGAGGCTTGAACACTAGGCTTGAGTGCTATCCCTGTGCTCAAGGCAAACGCTCAATCACTTGAGCCACAGTACCACTTCCAGTTTTCTAGAGGTTTATTGGAGATAAGGGTCTCACAGACTTTCCTCCCTGGCTGGCCTTGAGTCGCCTTCCTCAAATCTCAGCCTCCTGAGTAGCTAGGATTATAGGCATGAGCCACCCGTGCCCGGGAGTTGACGCCATTTCTATTTAGAGTTATTTTTATAATTATAAAATCTCTGCAATTGTGTCCTGTGAGTTTTCCTCAGTGCCTACCACGAAATAGACTAGGGGAGTATTCATACCACCAAAGGTTGAGTTTCTGAATAAACACTAACTTCTGTGAGGACATTAGGTACTTGTAAGCATTTTGGTAATAAACTGGATTCTAAAATGAAAAACAAAAACGTTAGTACTAAGATGTAGCTCAGTAGTGGAATAGTTGCCTAAAGAGCATAAGACCCTGGAAGAAAAGTTTCCTAAGGCTCATAATGTTAGAATATTGTATGAACAAACTTCTTTCCTT